>NW_016107692.1:875305-888508 GCF_001604975.1 Cebus imitator | reverse complement strand
GGGTCTCTCTCTATTGCCAGCCTGGAGTATAGTGGCATGATAATAGCTCACTGAAACCTCAAACTCCTGGGCTCAAGTAATCCTCCAGACTCAGCCTCCAAAGTAGCTGAAACTACAGTTCCATACCACCATATCTGACTAATTTCTTTATTTTTATTTTTAGAGAGATGAGGTCTCTCTAATTTGGCCACGCTGGTCTCAAACTCCTGACTTCAAGTGATTCTCTCACCTTGGCCTCCCAAAGTGCTAGGATTACAGGCATGAGCCACTGTGCCTATGTTATATTTTAAATTTGCATATTTTATGTGTGATTGTGTTGGGATATATGAAAAGGAGCTAGAGTTTTCAGCATTTTATAAAACAAATTAATGCAACAGGCCACTTTATAAAATATTTAAAATAAATTGTGAAACCTATTAATAATTTTGAAATATAAATCAATAGGAGTAGATGGCAATTCTTCCCCTATTGCCTTTCCGTGTAAAGTTGCAAATGCTCAAGAACCTAATGATGAATAAACTGAATCTCTTTTGTCAATGTGTGTGTGTATGAGAGAGAGAGAGAGAGAAGAGTGAGAGAGAGAGAGATAACAATATAACCTTTCTTATGTTCCATATGGTTATGGATGAATTCCAAATATTAAGTATAACACAGTAGGAACCAGATACTCCAGATATTGATATGATATGCTAGAATGTGCATGCAAGTCTTGATAAAAGAGTGTGAAAATGGTTTAGCTGGCATTAATTCATCAGTGACCTAGAGGCTATTTAAGGCAAAACAAATTATTAGTTGAGTAGTTGAGGAGTCTAGAGAAGTTCCTTCTTTGGAGGAAGATATTTTGGAGCTGAATTTCCAAACTCTTGAAAGATGGTGGTGAAGGATATGCATGGATAATTCTCCCTTACCTCAAGAGTGCAAGAGAATCACCTGGAGAACTTGACCTATAGTCCCTGAAGTATGAGGGACCGGTTTCTGACACATCGTGAAAAGTCTGAAGTTTAGAGCCAGCACTTCACAAGCCACCACCAGACACCAAAGTAAAGAGGACTGTTTGTGAATGCCTTCACTTTCAAAACAAAAGACAGTGCATGGTTGCAAGCATAAAGAATATGGGTGTGTTGTATTTCCTGGGAAGGCAGATGGATGGGGCCAACTTGACTGGAATTCTGTGCTAGTGGACAGTGTAAGGGAAAGGGTGAATCAAAGAGGGATGTCAGAAACCAGTTAGCAGAGATAAAATGCATAAGAGGTCAGAGGAGGCATGGTTTACTTCAAAGAATTACAGATAAGAGCAGCCAGGGAATAGAAAAAAAATGTCATCTAAGAAACACATCTGGTCTTGCCTCAAGGCTGCATTGAATTTTATACCGGGATCTCTCACATTCAGAGGCAGCCAAACACAGATTACACAGCTTCAATTCAAATAAAACTTCATGGCTTCTTATTTCTGTCCCCTCCAACCAGTGCTTCAGAATTGGCAGGACCAGGATTGCAGCTCCTTAGTGAAGGGGAGAGAGACAGAGAGAGAGAGAGAGAGAGAGAGAGAGAGAGAGAGAGAGAGAGAGAGAAGGGCTCATAGCACCCATCCCCCTGCAAGCATGCAATGCTAAAGAGGAGTTGAACTGGGGCCCACAGGCCCACAGAAGGATTAAGGTGAGGAAAAGTCTGAAGATTAGATGCGATGTTGGACTGGATCTTTTTAGATATATCTAGGAGGAAACTATTTATTTATTTCACAAAAATTATAAAAAGACAGAGATTTGATCCAGAGAAGGGGAAAGTAGACACAGATAAAGTAGTTGTAGTGCAGTAGTGAGGAGAAAAGTGTCATGGTTGCCTCTACCCACACAAGCTGGGTAAAATGTCACACTTTTTATTTTAGATTTGGGGGATACATGTGCAGGTTTGTTAAAAGGGTGTATTGTATGATGTTGAAGTTGGGATTTTATCGATCTCATCACACAGAGAGTGAATATACCATCCAATAGTTAGTTTTTCAGCCCTTGCCCTTCAACTCCCTCCCTTCTTTTGGAGTACCTAGTGTCTATTGTTCCCATTTTTATGGCCATCTGTACCCAAGATTTAGCTCTGTCTTATACATAAGTGCACAAAATATTTGTTTTTCTATTTCTATGTTAATTTGCTTAGAATAATGACTTCCGCTGCATTCAAGTTGCTGCAAAGGACAGGATTTTGTTCCTTTTATGGCTGCAAAGTATTCCATAGTGTATATGTACCGTAGTATCTTTATCTAATCCACCATTCATGGGAACTGAAGTTGATTCCATCTCTTTGCTATTGTGAATAGTACTGCAATGAATATTGCTGTTTTTTGGGTAGAACCATTGATTTTCCTTTGAATGTATACCCAGTAATGAGATTCCTTAGAAGAATGGTAGTTTCCATTTTTCGTTTTTTGGAAAAATTTCCAAACTGCTTTTCACAGTGGCTGAACTAACTTACATTCCCACCAACACTTACAAGCATTCCTTCTTCTCCACAGCCTCGCCAGCATCTTTATTTTCTTTTCTTTTTTTTATTTTTTAATAATTGCCATTCTGACTGGTGTGAAGATTTTTATTTTAAAAACAATAGAATTATTAATTCCATACCAGGCTAAGAATGAACACCAGTATTTTTATTTTTCTTGGATTTTAACTAGATCATTAACAAAAGTTTCAGACCTCTTCGTATTAGGCTGTTCTCACATTGCTATAAATAAATACCTGAGTCTGGGTAATTTATAAAGGGGTTTAGTTAGTTCATAGCTCCACAGGCTGTACAGGGAGCATGATGCTGGTATTGGCCCAGCTTCTAGAGAGGACTCAGGAAACAGAATCATGGTAGAAGGTGAGGGGAGGCAGGAATGTCTTACTTGGCCAGAACAGGAGCAAGAGAGAGGGGAAAGGTACTATACACTTTTGAAACAACAGAGATCTTATGATGAATCATTTATGTTCTCACTATCACCAGAACAGCACCTAAAGGATAGTGCTAAACCATTCATGAGAACTCCACCTCTATGGCACAATCACCTCCCACCAGGATCTACTTCTGACTCTAGGGGTTATAATTTTACATAAGATTTGGTGGGAACATAGATCCAAACCATAACACCACCTTTTAATGGACTTTCTATCAGAAAATTATTATTATTTTTTAAATGTACTATGAATTTATTGACCTCTGAGTCCATATATATTTATGGCTGCTATCTTTCAAATTTTGTAATTCAACAGTACTTTGTGCTAAAATATTATATTTTATAATCAATTTTAGATGATTTTAAAGTTTAAGAGGATCCCATTTTAACCTGGTTTTATACTCTTTATTAAAATTTCAGTTTCAATTTTTCTATTTCCCATTCTAGGATAACAAATTTTTATACTATGCTCTGTGTTATATATTTGAGCCTTTTGTCACCTGGGTTCCTTTTTTGCAATCCCATAATTGATATCATTCAATTACTAGGAGTAATGAAGAGATATCAGAAAATTGCAGGAGAATGCAATGACTGAAAACCATTTCTATAAAGAATCTTTACCTTTCTTTACATCATTAGATAGAGCATTCTGAAATTTGAACAATATTACAGAATAAAAGTGATTCGTTACCTGTACATAGACCCAAGGAACATTTTCTTCTCTTCAAATACTGCCCTTACCAAAAATACCATTTTTATGTTCTATCTCATTTGGTTTCTCTGTGGACATTTTGAATTAGCAGAGGGAACTAGTGAGGATAGGAGAGAAGTCCTAACTTTTTTTTTACTTTCAGTGGTACTAAAAAATCCTGTTGTGTGCAAATGAGCTTAAATATCAATATCTCTATGCAATTAGCTTTCCATTTTACCTTGAATGTTTTAGTGCAGATTATTAGCTAATCAAGCTGGGAAATTGAAATAGAGTGTACACAAAATTGTTTATGAGTAATATTATAAACAATCAGGGCAGATAGCACTGTACCTGTTTTACTACTACAATAAAATAAGCAGTGATATCAGCATTGCATCCATTTAAGTGTAATTGTACAAATTGCTAACTAATCAGATGAGAAACAGAGTACTTGAAAGAACAATGTTCTTCCTATATGCTATTGTCTTTTTGTACTTAGCTATATATGTAAAAGATTTTTAGACTAACAAAGAACCTGTGAAGATGAATTTTAAATTAATAGTTTGGTAAAATATAGTGAATTTATGTTTTTCTGAAATAATAGGCCTTGGGCACTTCATTAAAAATGTAAAATTGGGCAAATGCATAACATTCATTGAAAAAAAAATACAGCTTTGCTTATCAAGTCAGGTGTAGTTATTAGCCCAAAACATTTTGACATGCTTTACACAGCAGGCCCTTAGCTAAAATTGTACAAATCTAGGAGAAAGACGTGAATTTTTAAGAAGTAACATTGAAAATTTATGAGCATAAGAGGAAATTACATGTTTTCATCTTTCTATAAATTTTACTTTTTCTCAGATTTTATACACCCTAGTATGGATTTGACAATCTCTCTTTTTCAAGGAAAGGTTCTGTTAGTGAAAAATTTTAGGGCATACAATAAGGAGCCCCAATTGAGATTTTTGCTTCTTAGAATAATTCTTATTCTGTTATTTCTGCCTACTTGTTTTTGAAGTGGTTCTAAGCTATCTTCCAAGAAATTAAACATATTTTGTGTAGGTGTATATGCATGTGCACATTTGTGAATCTGTGCATGTGTGTCAATGTATGTCCATATACCTAAAGCTGCCAATGCTATTGTGCCATAAAAACTGGAATGAAATCCAAGTAATGACTTCTTTTTGATTTTGTTTCAGACTGAAGAAAGCGTTAACTGAGGCTGCAGGGTTTTGTTCTTGTTGTTGTTGTTGTCGTCATCTAATCATGTATTTCACACATATTCATTTGTCAGCAACTATGTACCAGCATTGCTCTTGGTTGTTTCTTTATACAGGTTATATTACAGTACTTTATCTGGTATTATATCTTTAAAAGGCCTTTTCTGATTTCTCCACATCTGATCAGATTGCTCTGATTCTAAAAATGCATAGCTAATAGAAAAATTACATTCATCCTTGATGCAGCCTTTTTATGCTCATTTTATTTTCTATACCTGTAGACTAATTTATCTATAATTAACTTCTCTATCTCTAACCTGGGCAGAATTGTGTGTCAATAAGTATAGATGAATTACTATACACTAAGATGAATAAATTATAGTAGTGAGAAAATATCTACAAGTTTCTTTAATACTTTAATACCATTAAAATAGCTTGTTCAAAACACAGTGCCATATCCAAAACCACAAGCTGGTTAACTGATTCATGATTTCATGATCTTTCCACTGAGTAGAAGGCATACAAGAATAAAATATACATGAATTTAACATGACAGCTATGTTTGAGTTATAACTCTGTCAGATGTGATGTTCCTTAAGTCAATGTGACACTGATTATGTTATTTGATTTTCATAGTCCCATATAATAATCCATGAATGTCAATATTACAAGATCAGCTTATAACTTGTAAAGCTGAATGTATGCACAAAATTTTGTTGTAATCATAAGAGATATTAATTGTGGTTTTTTACACTGTTGGTAATTAAATGCTGTGGAATTTTTACAGATGACACTGCCTCCAAACTGAGGTTGTAGACATCCCAGTGACTTGAATTTTCTATTATTTTGAACTGATTTCTGTTTGCTTTTGATTTGGTGATAAGCACACTTAAACCTTAGCCATATACATATATGGGCCCAAAATATGTAAGTTCATAAAAGAATTTACAAGTAGAGGCATACACACACACACACACACACACACACACACATTTTCTACTCAGATTTCATTGTAACTTTTAGAGTGATTACCACTGACATACACTAATCGCTAATACTGGGCATTCAGTCAGAGTCACAGCTTATTGAGTTTAAAGAGTTCCCCATAGACCCAGAGATAGCATATAAAACTGAGTTATGCATTGTTTCTTAAGTTCTTGGGCACAGCTTCAGTGAATAAAAATGTTGACTAAACTTGCAACATTTAAGTAGTACTGCTTCACATCAAGGGTGACAGGAGTAGATCAAACCAGAATGCCTTCAATATGGATGCAGCTGGAGGCTATTATCCTAAGTGAATTAATGCAGAAACAGAAAATCAAATACCATGTTTGGAAACAATTGACACTGAGTACTCCAAAAAGAGGAAGGGAGGGAGGGAGGCAAGGGTTGAAAAACTACCTATTGGGTAGTATTTTCACTTTTTTGGGTGATGGGTTCAAGAGAATCTCAAATCCCAGCATTACATAATATACCCATATACCAAACCTACAGATGTACTCCCTGAATCTAAAATAAAATAAAATTTTAAAAAATTAAAAAGAATACCTTCAACAATAACTCTACTAGCTATAATATCTAATAGTAGCCTTCATGATTTTAAAATGTCTTGAAGGATTTTTATCAAGTTAAAGCTGAACATTTCTCTGATATAATTTGGTAAAAGTGATTATAAAAAGTTGAATATACAGATATCTTCAACTCTTTGAATCAAAAAGAAGATGTGAATCAAATTGTGTTTTTGATTAGGTGAATCTGCTTAGTTTTATGTCTCTATATTTAATATTTTTTTAATTTTACATTTTTTATAAGAAACGAAACTTAAAATCCTAAATTTGACTGGAATCAGTGCTTGACTCAGAGATACTTTTTAGTCATTAATAACTTTCCTTTTGTATTGGTAGATACCCTATTGCTCACAGAGAGCTGCCATATTTGAAATCTAAAGTTTTAAGCCTCAGTTACTTTTGAGACATTTCTCCATCAGAAATAAAAATATGTTAAAGTTCTTATGTACATTGAAGAACATCATTTGTACTTATATAATATGATTTCTATGTCAGCCAAGCACATTAAGAATAAAAATTAATATTCTTTTTTGTATATTTCTGGTTAAGTTCTCATTTCATTAATGGGGAAACTTAGATCAAGAGACTGAAGCATATGTCCCAGATAAAATCACATCAAATTTAGAATTTCCCATAGCTTACAGCTAATCTACCCATGATTTTATCTCCAATTATTTTTTTCTAATCAATTATGCAACTAGAGGATAACTGCAGGTACCATCTTTTGTCCTCTTCCATTTAATACTGTTTATATGTTATGAGAGAAAATAAAAAGATTCATTGAAGGCAAGAACTATTTTTTTTCTATTGCAAAAAACAATTTGCTGCAAACCCCACTCTATTATTATAGGAAAGGAGAATAAATGTTGCTTCTTTGCAAAGTGGACTTACGTTCTAATTTCTAATTTACATTGTGTTGTTAGAATTCTTTCCCTGCTATCTCACTATTTTGGGTTCTGCTGGAACAAGATGTGGCCAGAATCTAACCAACTAGTAACCACCCCAAGTACTTCTGAAAATTCTTAGATAAGCTGTAAGAAATGTCTAGTTGAAATTCAACTTCTCTCGTTTTCCACATAGAATCTCCAAAAAATGACTACTAGCAATATGGTTTGTTGAACTGAATTTAATAATATTTTCTCAGGATAGTTCTCATGGCTAAAAGATGTGTACTTTGACAGTTATTGACCTGAATATCTGAAAAATCTGAACTATTCCCTAGGTTAAAAGAGTGAATTAAAAGTAATTTGTGGACCTGTAAGTTAGAAAATATAGCATTTAACTATATATTTTAATTGATGTGAAAACAAGCAAAAATATTTTCTAAATAATTCTGTCTATATAATTATTGTGAAACAAGAGGATGAGAACAATATCTAAGTGTTTCTGCGGATGGTTATACTTTTAAAACAATGTACTTAAGGCTGAAGGATATAATTACTGAGAATTGCTCAGCATTCTCAAAAAACGTTAAGATATAAGTAGAAACTAAAAACTGATTAGAATGAAATGGACTAAGATTAGTAAAGATGTATCAGACATAAGAAAGCTATAAGAAGACTAAAGACGTAAGAACTGAGCCTATATTGGAGGTACTAAGAACTACACTTGATTCTAAAACAACAAATTAGTAGTTAACACCACATCTAAAATTGTAATTGAGAGTAATGAAATAATGGGAGCTATATGACAAATGAACTATGTATTTTGAAATAAGAAAATATATACATTTGGAAGTTACACGTACCTATGAAAGAATCAAAGCAAATTATGGCAGAAACAATAATCAGTTATACAATTAAAATGCAAAATAAGGAAATGGTAAGGAAAACAACTGACAGATTTAATAGCACAAAAAATTTTAAATATCTGAAAGTCACACAATTATTTATAATGAACAAAACTGAAACTCAATTATATGTGACATATGTCAGAGAGAAAAAATTTTTGAATACTTATGAGCTGTTGAATGCCTCATAGGTTAAATTTTAAAAACACTCTAATACTAAAGAAGAATTATATGTATATAAATTTGCATACATAAAAACGTAGTCATTTTATGTGTGTATGCATAAAATAAATATCTTTCTTATAAATTAATATCCTAGAATAATTCATTTATTGATGTTTATATTTTTTCTGATTTTATGCAATAAAAACAATAATTTTAAAGTGAAAATAATCAGAAACAAACAGATGCTATTCTTTTTAAATGATGAGCTATTAATTGACTCATAGTTAAAAATGAAGAATTTACATTAGCAAGGTTATAATGGATGTAAAGCAATTTTCTTTAAAGGTCAATCTACTTATTCTTTTTCCTGTTCAATTAGTGCTTTTTGGGAATTGGTTAACTTGACAGCATACATGATCTCTTTGAGGAATGCATGCTCTTCTTAAAAATTTTAGGAAAGAGATTCTCCACTCAAAATACCAAGCCTGAGACATCCCTAACTTCTATACACATAAACCTACCTAACAGAGGTATTTTTTTTCTTCTTCTTCTGTCTCCTCTTTCACTTTTATAATTCTTGTCTCTTGTGATTTTACATTCTTACTTCAAACTATTTTTTTCAATAAACCGATTCAAAGGATGCTAAAAAATAAAAGAAAAGCTCAGAAAGTTTTCACCCAAAGCACACATTTTAATACAGTCTAGGCATCTGAAAACTGAAGGTATCCATTATGTGAAACTCCAGGCAGGTGTCAGTCAAGATGTCTTCATGCTTGATCGTTATGAGTAGCTACAGAGCAATAGACAGTACTGCACTGAAAACAAAGGCTTTGCGAAATACAAGTATAACCTTGAAGTGCTAGGGGCAGCCTGAGAATATACTCTACACATTTTCCACTTCCATTTCAAAAATACCACAACCACACCATTGCCCTTGAGAGAGAGAGAGAGACCAAAGGCACAATACAGAATTGCTGATTAACTGGAGGCCCAAGAAGACCCAGAATAGGTACTAGAGACACGGCAGGCAGCTAAATAAAGAGAAGCTCCACCAGTAGCATTTCTGTAGGACTGTTTCCAGTCTTGAAATACTCTTGAACTTGATTATCAAAGTCACTCTCCTCAGAAATCTTTTCAGGGCATCTTGGCTACACCTGGATTGCCTGTGAATTTTGATGAACGCCAAAGAAAAATGAAACTACTGAGACACAAAGAAAGCTATTGAAATTTGCCCACTTCACACTTTTTACACTTTTTTCCTAATAGTGTTTCTTAAAGCAAACTAAAACATTGTAAGAAACATTTGTCTTAAGTTTCTGGTTTGTTACCCTCTAATTCCATTTTTATTTAGATGACAAGATCTCTCTTCTCTATTTATCATTTCTGTTATGTGTTACTTGGCAATGATTTTAGTTTTTCCAGCTTTAAACAGCTTACTTCCTCAGCTCACAAGGTGGAGACTGGATCTTATGTTACTTTGTATCCCCTGAGGGCCCTGTAGAGTATCTGATATAGAGAGAAGAAATAGTTGCTACTTGTTTGATTAACTGATTAACAAGATGAGAAATATTAATATGCTGCAGGAGTTTGTTATCACTGGCATATACTAATGTAAAAGGAAAACTATTTAGACTATATAAGATAAATACCATTCCATTATTTTATGATGGACCTTCTCTAATCTATAATTTCCTGTGCTTATTTAGCTTTTCTAGAGCAACCACACCAGCAATGCATTACAAGAACAGTTCAAGTCGCATCAATATTAACAAACTAATATGCAAACTCAGGGCAGTTCAGATACTGCTTTTAAAAGAGTTGCCTTAACAAGTTTTGTCTAGTGTTTGCCACAGTGTTGTTTATTCACATTTTTAAAGAAGGTTCTACTCCTTTTAAATTTGTATTCAAATACGGTCAGCATGAATTAAGTCAGAAAAAAAGTGCAAAGGCTAGAGGTGGTTGTTAGGCCATAAAAGTATAATGTTTAAGTGCAAGTATTTTGTTGTATCCAAGAGGAAGTGGAAAGCAGGACCATGACATTTTGCTAACATATTGTAAAAGGAGATTGATGACCCAGTAATGTGATTCTATAGCTATACCCATTGTTCTTGTTTGCTTCCTTCTCCATGGATGGCCAGACTGCCTTATTCTTTATCACCAATAAATATTTATTGGACATCCCTTAGGTACCTCATATATAGATATGGATTCATATAGCATGAATGTGCCTTACTCCCTCCCTAATAAATTTTGAAAAAACCTGGTTAATCTGAATTTTAGAATTATTTCATTGTTAGGCAATTTATGCATTTTTAATTCCATGCTTGACTTACTTGATCTAGTGTAGTGATGTTTAGATTAAATGGAAGGAAAAGCAACAAACATTTGGAGAAACAAGCATCTACCACCTTTAGGTTAAAAAAAAAAAACATAAAAAGGCTCCCTTCCATATCAGCACCTCTTAATAAACCATATACAATGAGAATTTTTGTTTAAAATAAATCATAAACAATAGGGCATAATTCTGTACTACATTAGTGGAAAAATGCAGAAGCATCCACACATAACAAGTGATCCCTAAAAAAGCCACCTCCTTGTTTAGATCACATTAGCATTTGGTCTTGTCTGAGCCATTATACAAGATAATTGAACTGTTTAATTTGCAGCTGGATTGTTTTAGTTGTTCCTTCCATCACTCATTATTGAATGATACTTAACTCCCATAAGAGTAATTTGAACAAAAATTTTATTTTTGCTTTACATTGAGCTGAGCCCAGATGCTTCATAATGAGTAAATAAACAATCTAGCACTTCAATCAGTGTTGTTCTACACCTGAAAACTGCTATGTAAACATCTCTATGCTCTGCTGCATATGTCACTTTCATTTTCTATGGTAACTGTTTAATTAGATTGGCATGTGAGAAAGAAACTATAGACCATTTTCTTTGAGATGGCATGAACTACACATTAGCATTAGGGCTCTCTGAATGCTGAAAAGCCTATAAGATTAGTAAAGACAAAATTCACAATGAGAAAACAAATTCAACAGAATAACAGAGACCTGATATAGTTCTGATTACAATGGGAGAAGGTTTTAGTTATTGTTGCAAAGTAAAACATGGAAAGCTCTTTTTTTATTGCAGACTATTCATTAGACAAAGGAGACTTTTCCTTCTAGAAAATCCTATCAACAGGATTAAGGATAATAGCTGAATTTAGGAAATTTTATTTTCAGTATAGTATACCAAACCAGAATTATGACATTTTAAAATGTTAACTCAGGGAAGATTAGCAACAGTGATAAAAGTAGAAATAAATAAAACAGTAATTAGTGTTCTTTAGAAGTGATGAATGATAGTCTGGTAACATAATGATGAACAAAATAATTACTATATATCAAGAATGGCTAATAGTAACATTGGCAAAAGTTAAATTTTGTTATGTCAACAATTATATTTTTTTTACTTTAAAACAAGTGTTTTTACTTTAAAAACAAGTGTAAATTAAGTTTTAATGTTGTTTTGTTTTCATAAGTTTACAATTAATTCATAAGGCGTAAAATAGGCAAAAATAGTTATATCCAAGTCCCTATGAGGGAGCATATTCTCTTCCAGGGTCCAAAAGGGGGCATAGTTTCAAGGGCAAGAATCTTCCCAGAGCCATGACCCCACCCACTCCATCCAGGGATAGGGGTCTTTGTTTAACTTTGGCCCTCGAGCCAGAAAGGATCAAAGATCAATCACTCCAGTTGAAGCTTAAAGGAACTCTTCATTGGCCAGGGGGCTTGGAGAAGGTCGGAATACCTCCCAGGTTAAAATTCCCCTTCTTCCACACCTCTTTGGATTCCATACTTGGGTCCCTTTCCACTACCTTTGTGGAAGCTGCTTTCTCTCTCCTGGATTCAATCTTTCTGGAGTCTCTCACTCATTGTGAGAGGAGCTTTCCTTCCCTAATTTTCTCCCTCTGGGAAGACTTCTCACTCAGTGTGACAGCAGCTTTTCTTTCTCCTCACTCAGTGTGAGAGCTAGCTGTTTCTCTCTTTCCCCCTTCTACTTTTTTCTCTCTCTTTCTCTCTGAATATATCAGTTTCTGGGAAAAACTTCTTGGATCCAGTATTTACTCCAAGGTGCTCACAGTCGCCAGCAAGGTATCCCCTTTCCCATTCTTGGGTAAATGAAGCATAAGAACCTGGGGAGCACCTGACTGGAAGGGGAATAGGGCCAGTGTCCCTTTTCCCTCCAGCAACACCTAGGCTGCACATAGCACAGAGAACCTGGGTCTGGCCCACAAAACCACTTTTTCCTCCTGAACCTCTAGGCCTTGGATGGGAGGGGATTACATGCAGACATCTGATGTGCCCTGGAGAAATTTTTCCCACTGTCTTGGGAATTAACATTGGGCTGCTCATTACTTATGCGAGTTTCTGCAGCTGGCTTGAATTTCTTCTCAGAAAATGAGATTTTTCTTTTCTATCTTATTGTCAGACTGCAAATATTTTGAATTTTTATGTTCTGCTTCTCTTATACAACAATGCCTTTTACAGCACCCAAGTCATCTTTTAATGCTTTGCTCCTTAGAAATTTCTTCCACCAGACACCCTAAATCAGCTCTCTCAAGTTCAAAGTTTCAGAAATCTCTAGGACAGGGGCAAAATGCTGCCAATATCTTTGCTAAAACACAAGAGTCACCTTTGCTCCAGTTCCTCACAAGTTCCTCATTTCTGTCTGAGACCACCTCAGCCTGGACTTTATTATCCATTTCTTTATCAGCATCTTGGGTGAAGCCATTTAACAAATCTCTAGGAAGTTCCAAACTTTCCAACATTTTCCTGTTTTTTTTTTTT
>NW_016107692.1:873973-875274 GCF_001604975.1 Cebus imitator | reverse complement strand
AACTTTCCCACTTTTTCCAGTTTTTTTCAGAGCCCTTAAAACTGTTTCAACCTTGGCCTGTTACCCAGTTCCAATGTCACTTCCACATTTTCGAGTATCTTTTCAGCAGCATCTTACTCTACTAGTGCCAATTTTCTGTATTAGCCCATTTTCATGCAGCTGATGAAAACATACTCCTCCCTCCGCAGAAAAAAAGACAGGGCAATTTACAAAAGAAAGAGGTTTAATGAACCACGTGGCTGTAGAGGCCTTACAATCACAGTGGAGGGTGAAAGGTATGTCTCACATAGCAGTAGACAAGAAAATAGAGCTTGTACAGAGAAACTCTCATTTTAAAAACCATCAGATCTTCTGAGACTTATTCACTATCATGAGAGCAGCATGGGTAAGACTTGCCCCAATGTTTCAATTACCTCCCATTGGGTCTTTCCCACAACATGTTGGAATTCAAGATGAGATTTGGGTGGGAACACAGCCAAACCTATCAACAGGTCCATAGAGAGAGGCGGGAAGGAGCTTGGAAAATGCACATTATCCATTTGCTCCTCAAAGAGCTTAAGACTGAAACATATTCAATGCAGCAAACACTAGACTAGAGCATACAGACTCTGACTTGAGTAAAATGGATGTGAAGCTAGCAAGCAGGTGCTCTGGCTACCCATAAGTCACAGACAAATTGGATTTTTTAATAATAAAAGCAACAGTGAAAGCATTAAGAGAACACTATAAACGTATTTGAAACACAATTTCTTAACAAAAGTAGTCATGCCTAGGGAGTCTAAAGCCACCTATTATTTATAACCACAGAGTTTTAGTTTTCATTGACAAGATTGGAGAATTACACCTTTTTCTTCTAACTTTCCCCTCTGGATATTTCCTACAAAGTTCTAAAGTTAGTAGACCATCACTACATACTTGCAAATTTACTTAGTTTGTGTTAAGAAATTCTTCATCACCATAGTCATTTACTGATTATTAGCAACCTACTGTTACAATGTGTGTACTTTCAAAGCCTGTCCCACCCATAATAACTTAAACTTTCAAAACATGTGTATTTGTCTCAGAACTATAGATATAGAAAGTAATCCTAGGGCCGGGCACGGTGGCTCACGCCTGTAATCTCTGCACTTTGGGAGGCCGAGGCGGGTGGATCACAAGGTCAAGAGATCGAGACCATCCTGGTCAACATGGTGAAACCTCGTCTCTACTAAAAATACAAAAAATCAGCTGGGCATGGTGGCACGTGCCTGTAATCCCAGCTACTCAGGAGGCTGAGGCAGGAGAATTGCCTGAACCCAGGA
>NW_016107692.1:815006-873923 GCF_001604975.1 Cebus imitator | reverse complement strand
AAAAAAAAAAAAAAAAAAAGAAAAAAGAAAGTAATCCTAAACAAATTTGAGACTCCACTTTCCCTCTATCAGGCTATCCATCATTGAGCTTGTTCATTCATGACTGATTAGTCTTTCCATAGCTCACAAATTTAGACTTGGCTTGGCTCTACTTTTGTAATATTCTTTAAGCTACCTTTAAAGCAGCTTTCTCCACCTTCCCCTTTCCACGTGTTTCATTTCCCCTTGAATCTAAAATAAAAGTAAAACATTCTTCAATGCTTTTATTCTAGTTCTGGGCAGAAAGTGAGTGTTCAGTATATTCTTATTAATAATGACCTTGTTCTTCACTGAATGATCTATTATTCTTCTCAACTGTGATGTCTCTCTAAATTTTTACTAACAAATTCTTGCCCCATGTATCTCCTTTATTTTGTTCTCCTTATGTTCTTATGACACGACAGGCTTTTTGTTTTTTTCTGTATAGGTAAGAAACAATCATGTGATATAAGAGGTTGAAATGAAAAGTTAAGCTTCAAAAAGAAAACAATGTTTATTGGAATTATGCACCTTGTCTATTAGGAATTTATTAATTTAAATGTATTTGGAAGCTGTTGGTGGAGAAATAGAGAATATTACTATTTATCACAGTAATATGTATAGAAACTACCCCTGAAGTCAGACTTGTGTGTTATGTGTATTGAAACTGCTCCAAAATCCCTTTAGAATAGTAAGTTTCCTTGAGAAAAAGCCTTCAGAAATAACGGGCATAGACGATTAGATATTACAAGAATAAATGTCATCAGAAAAATAAACAACTCCACTAGTGGATTTTACTTTTAAACCTGAGATTGTAAACAGGCAAGTCCCACGAAAAAGAGAGTGTGAAACCAAAGAGATTCCGTGTGGGTGCTGTTTATGTGAAATGATGGGTCAAATAAAAGGTTGTGGTTGTATGGCCAAGGGACATGTTAAGAATGAGGATACCTAGTATTTAATTTAAAATCATATTATTTTGTCATGAATATCTATTTTATTACCCCATTCTGCCTGCTTCTTCTTTTTTTTTTTTTTTCCTATAGTCTCTGTCACCTAGGCTGGAGTGCAGTGGCTCAATTTCAGCTCAATGCATCCTCCGCCTCCCGAGTTTAAGTTATTCTTGTGCCTCAGCCTCCCAACTAGCTGGGACCCCAGGCACATGCTACCATGCCCAGATAACTTTTTATATTTTTAGTAGAGACGAGGTTTCATTATTTTGGCCATGCTGGTCTTGAACTCCAGACCTCAAGTTATCTGCCTGCCCCGTCTTGGGCTCCAAAGTATTTGGATTACAAGCATAAGCCACCATGCCCTGCTTGCCTGCCTGTCTATTTTCACTATAATTTATTTTACTTAATTCATTATGCAAATATATTTTATGGGCAACTTTGAGATTTATGTCTGAGTCAATGGTGTATACACTAAACAATAGATACCAAAAGAGACTCAGAGCCAGAGTCATCTTGACACTGTAAACTCCCTGGAAATTCGCAGAACTCTTGCACAGAACTTTGAAATTCTACCAGATGTTTCCAGTCACATTTAAATAGGAAGATAAATTCTAGTTAACACCGGATTTTCACCCATCTGGGGCCAAATGGTGACACTATATATGGAGAGCAATTTTCAAGTTATACTTACTGCTGACATTTTTTTCACTTTTTTCTTTATGTCAATCATTATATCACTCCATGAACTTCAAGTGAATAGTTACTGTATCTACTTTGTTCCATTATGTTAATTGTGAGGTGTCAATTTTATCAGACTTCTTGGAAATTCTTATAAAACCAAAATTAAAGACCAGCTTCTTTCTATGACTGACAGTGGTAGGTAATATTATTGGCTTTCCTTCACATCAGATACTCTTCAACTTATGATAGGGCTACATTCTAATAAGCCCATTTTAGGTTGAAAATATTGTAAGTCAAAAATCCATTTTCTAGCCTTCTGAATGAACACCATAGCTTAGCTTAGCCTACATTAAATGTACTCAGAATACTTACATTAGCCTAGAGTTGGGCAAAATAATCTAACACAAAGATTACTTCATAATAAAATGTCAAATATCTCATGTAATTTACTGAAAGTGAAAGACAATAGTTGTAAGAGTACTCAAAGTACAGAGTCTATTGAATACATGTCACTTTCACATACTGATAAAGTTGAAAATCATACTGACAATTGTAAAATGGGAACTATCTGCAATTGTTTGCTCAATGTTTGATTTCCCATCCAGGTTTTTCATTTGATTTTTCTAGTTATCTATTGCTGCATAGCAAAATAACCAAAACTGTAGTCACTAAATACAACAAGTATTTATAATCTTACAGTTTTGGTGGGTCAGGACTCAGTTGGGTGACTCAGGATACAGGTCTCTCATGATGCTACACTTGTGCTTTTAGCCAGAATGGCAGTCTTCTCTGTACAATCAACTGGCAGAGGATCTAGTTTCAAATCCAGTTACATGATTATTTTAAGGATTCAGTTCTTAAGAAGCTGCTGAGCTAAGGGGAGCAGTTCTTCATGGGAAGTTTTTTCTTTGGAGATTCACAGTTGGGAGGCTCCCAACATGACAGCTGACTTCCTTCAGAAGGATCCAATGAAATACCTAAAAATGTACTTAAGACAAAAGCCACATTCTTTTTGTAACAATGTCAAGTGACATCTCAACATTTTTGTGATATTATATTCTTTATAAGTGAGTCACTAAATTCAGCCCACACTGAAGTAAAGGAGGTTGCACAAGGTAAATAACACCAGGTGGGACCATGATTGGGGTTCATATTGGAGGCTGCCTATGACACCCAGGAAAAGTAGAAGCATATTTGTATTAGAAACAATGTCTCTAAAATTTAGTATTTAGCAGGAAGTCAAATGCCTATAACAGAATTTAACTAAATTGAATTTGATTTACCATACTGTCAATTGGGATATCCTTTTCAAATATGAGAAGGTAAAAATACCTAGAGACACGTAATTCAACAATTGGGAAGCACACACTACCTGTATATCTACCACCATGATGTGATTATTTCACATTGTATGCCTTTATCAAAACAGCTCATGTACCCCATAAATATATACACCAAAAATTATAAAAAATAATAATAACATTTCTTGTGTGAATTTTTTAATTTTGTAATTATTATACTTTAAGTGCTGGGGTACATGTGCAGTATGTGCAGATTTGTTATATGGGTATACACGTGCCATGGTGGTTTGCTGCATCCATAACGCCATCATCATCATCTACATTAGGTATTTCTCCTAATTTTGAAAAGACGCTATAATATTAAATGGTTTTTTCTATTTAAAAGTATAATATCATGGTTGTTAGAAATTACATACATCTTACAGAGCAGTCAGAAAATTTGAATCACTAAAATACATTTATTTTGACCCCAAACATCTACTCAGTCAAACTATTTTCTATTTTAATAATCACTTGTTTTCCCAGGTATTACTGCGATTTAAAACAGCAATCTGTGTTTATGGCTCAATTTGAGGCAGAGAGAAATCACCCTACTGTGGATGAATAAGATACTATCTTGGATAGAACCTCTATTTTGGATGTTCTTAGGCCAAAAATAGATTTTCCCAGATCAGAGTAGCCAGTGAAGGACTAAAGTAGATTAACTGACTAGGATATAGAGCTTTTTGTGTGTGTGTGGTTTTTTTTTCTTCTAGGATTTTAGATGCAGAGTATCAAGTAGAACCTGTATGGCAACTCTAAAAGAAGATTAAGCAAGTCATGCATTATGATCAAAATTATATTCCTAAAAAATCTTGACACACTTTTATTACTATGCCCATTAAGTTACATTTTCACTGTTTATATTTCTCTGTTTCTCCTATATGCTACTACACATATTCTGTATGCTTAACAATGTTGTCAAGTCCACAAAGATTTCTCAATAAATAATAAGTAAATGAATTAATCAACATATCTTCCATAGGACTATTTCATAAATATAAAACACCTTTATTCTCAAATATTTGCTTTATATGCTATAATTATTTTCCTACTATAGTGTGTGGTTTGATTGTTATATCTTCTCAGAGAATGGAACAGTTTATTATTTAATATGTAATGTTCCTTTTTGTCCATGTAATCATTCTTGATCCAAAGTCTGACTTACCTGAAATCAATATAGCTATATCACATTTCTTTTGATTAGTTTTTATGCTGTACCTTTCTTCATCCCTTTATTTTCAACTTACATGAATTCTAATGTTTAAAGTGAGTTTCCTATAGACAATATTAAGTTTTACCTTGTTTTTCATTTTTTTTCTCTTTGTGTTTCTGTTTAGCAATTTCTATTGATCTCTTGAAGCTCACTGAATTATTTCCCTGGCTGTGTTGAGTGTACTGATGAGTACTTTCAAGACATTCTTTTTTTTTTTTGTACTATATTTTTTATTTAAATATTTATTTTATATTCTTCTGTATTACTTTAATCTCTCAGTGGATATATATTTTACATTTGATGTTGTATGTTTTGTACATTCTCAATTAGAACCTTTAACATATCAATCATAGTTGCCTTAAATTCTTTTTCTGATAGTACTAACTCCTGTGTCATATCTAAATATGCTTCTGAAGATTATTTTGTCTATAAAACTGTTTTGATATGCTTTATAATTTTTTATTGATAAATATGGATACATATAACAATAAATATGGACTTCAGTGTGAGAAAGTTAAAATGTCCTTGAGTTGAGTTGGGCTGTGTTTAGTATTTCTTAAACTATTGACATCAGATATTTTAAATGCCTCGAGTGACCTGTTTTTAGCTATAACTTTAAAAGATTTTAGTTCTGGGACTTCCCTTTGTACTGTCTCATAGTTTTCTAAGCTGCAATCCACTGTCATTATTACTGGATGCTTAATAACTTGGTGGTAGGCTGTACATGGTTCTTTAGTCTTCTGATTAAGTCTCAGGCTTTACAGTACATCGTAGACCAAAATCTCAAGGATATGGCCTCATAAATCTTTCTTTTCCTCACATGATTTTTTGTTACACCTCCAGAAGGTTGGCCTTTTTTGATGTACTTCTTAATTACCTTCTTGGCTACAGAGGGTGTTCTGAAGTATTCCCTGTCTTTCTTCTGTGTTCTTTACTTTTCAGTGTTGTATGAGAGAGCATAACCCTTGGGAGATGCATTGAAATAATGGGAACAGAGGAAATATGGGCAAAGCAACTTGGTAGGATTGGGGAGCACCAGAGAGGGTCAGTGAAAATCTTATGGGAAGCGTGAAGGAAGGATCTGAGTTTTAGATGACAGAAGGGAATTGTCAAAACTGAAGACTATACAGGGAGAAAATGGCTTTATCAAGTTTAAATCCAAAGAGAAATTACACTGTTCTTTTTCTTCTGTTGTGATGAAAAAAGTATAAAACTTATTAAAAATCACTAAGTTCTACCTCTATTAAATAATAATATATTTGTTGGAATTTTATATCTGTGGACTGTTCATTTGAGAGGTTAAAAATATAGTCATTTTTTCCTACTCCAAAGACCTTTTGTCTATTTGTGGGTACTTATTCAACTTTAAATGAGTTATTCTCCTGTGTATCTTTATTTTATTTTATTTTTTGCTTATAATTTTTTTCCAGATTTGAGAGTGTGAATGAGGTTGGAGGAGATGAGATGGGGCATCCAGTATTTTTCACTATGAGTTTGTCATCTCGAAACCTTGCTAGCAATACTCTTATGTTATCAGTCTTTCTAGGTTCCCCTGTATTTTCAGTGTCCTCACCATTATACAACTTTGTATTTATCATCTGTGTACTTCTATTTACTAATGCCCATTTTGGCTGCAGTTTACTTTTAGCAATTTTCTTCCAGCTAGAGGTATTACATAGATGATGAAGTTGACAAGTTTGGATAATTTTTATTTTAACTTCTCTACCTGTTGTGACATAGGTAGTGGTCCAAATAAAAACATTTTCTATTGTCTAGTACTTTAACAAAATGCCTAGATTAAGTTTCTCTGAAGTATTGGTCAATGGACTTTTCATGAGTCTTAAACTTTCAGAAATATTTGTATTTTGCCAAGATCCTAAGAGGTATACCCATGTTCTCAATATCTTCCAATGTTTGGTTTTTTAAATACCACTGTGTTCAAAGATTATCATAGTTTCCTTTCCTTACAATAATGGTTGTGTACTACAAGTAAGTTATCTTTAGCATTTTTCTTTTTATAGATTTTTTAGATATGAAGAATAAGAATATGGATAAAAAGTTATTACCTCTTCTATTTTTATTTGAAAGTTTCAGAAGATTTTCTTGAATGTTTGAAATGATAATGGAAGCATGTTAAGTCATTCTCTTTCACCATCTTATTTTTTATCTTCAACCAAACAACCAGATTAACAAATTGTATAAGTAAGCTTTTCTTCTTTAAATTTATGTTTGCTTAAGATCAGAAATACTTGCTTCTTTAAAATAAATGGACAAAAGATCACAGGTCCTGGATTTTATAAAAAAAATGATCTAATGAGTTCTGAGAAACAAATAAATTTAAATGCCTTTAAAATGTTTTGCTAATGCTTTTAAACTATTAAAATATAGTGGAAATTTAGATCTTCCCCAACAAAAAACAATCTGTTTTTTTAAAATGTGAATCCTATCTTATTTTTTTATTTTTATAACTTATATTTCTAATATCAAAATAGTAATCTTAAATTAGCTGAAACTTTAAAAAATAATTAATTTTTAAGTAGAATTCAGGATTATATTAAAAATGTATAAGGCAAGAAATTTGAAAAAGGTAAATCAAAGTTTGCTTAGATTAAATGTATTATTTCTAAATAAAGATGATAAGAAATAAAAGGTCATATTTATGATGAAATATTAGCTAAGATATGTGGTTCCAAGTTCTTGATTTTAAGCATATTTTTTGTATTATCAATATGTCTACTTCATCATTTAGGAAGAACATCCCAGGATCCTAGAGGTTAAATTTATATTTTTATAATAAAGGGATTAAAACATGATATAATGACTCAGAGAGGTAAAGTTCAATATAATATAAATGTCTCAAAGTTGTAAGATCATATTTAAAAATGCAGTCATTCATTTTACAAAAATATAATGCTTGTAAAATGTGCTGTTAGTCTCATGAGCGATATATTCTGTATGTATAGATGTCTTAAAAACTATCTGGCAGGCACTGTTCCAATGGTACAATAATAAAATAGAATTTAAAAGAATATTTTTCAAAAAATTAAGTACAGTGTATTTATTAAATTTTATTGCTGACTTTAAGAAAATTGTACACTGAAGCAGAAAATCAAACCAAGAAAATAACAGTTGAAAATAATGTAATAAACTGAGATAAGTAGCTGTTTCTATTTTCCTTGCAAACTGGAAAATAAAAATGGATATACAAATGCTTTCTTATCGAGCATGAGATTTTAAATTCTACAATAATACGTACTTAAAGAAGGAGGCAGGAATACTGACTTATCATCAAGTGGAACATTAGTTTGCTTCTCGACAATTTAATTCAATGAACATATATTTTGCATACATTAGGTCAAACATATTCTAAATTCTGGTAAAATAGAGATGAATTATATAGATTTCAAGATCTATCTAATACCTATCTATTTAAATGTCAATCAATCGTCCACCTATATCTTGTTCTCCAAACATCCATAACCTAGTAAGAAACACACAGATTAACCAGCAGTGCGAAGAATGTAAGGGAAAGGAGTCAAAGTAATGCAAAGGAAGGACACAAAACTTCAGCAGTTTGGAAATATTTTGAAGCCAGTAGATTATGGATCTGTGGAAGGCCTGAAAATTAGAATGAGACTGAAAATTAAAATGAGAGAAAGCAAAACAGAACAAACTTTGCAAGAGCCCTCATAATGAGGAGCTCTTTGGTTAAAGTGATACTCAAGAGAAGAGTAATAAAACAGTTTGAGAGAATTTAAGATTTTAATCTCAGGATTTGGGATAAAATAAATTCTTGGTTTAAGAAGAAAAGACACCTAATGCCATCTTCCAAGTTTTTGTTCATATTGTATGGAAAGGATTAGTGGTTGTGTCATTAACCAATTCAGACTATAAATAAAGGGTCAGTGTTTTGTTGACAAACATCAATTATTTAGCACTTTGAGAGTATTTATTGAGAAACTATTTTTTGCATGACTTATGGTTCATTTTCAGATCTACAGAGATGAAAACATAGTAGCTGGCCTCAAAGACCTCTCAGAATAATGATAATGATAATGGTGATGATGATGTTGATGATTGATGATAATTATGATACTGTAATTATTATTATATTACATGTACAGTATAGTATTATTATTATTTTATAGATAACAATTAAATAGCTATTAATATACATTATTAACTAATTCAATCTCCTTACAAAATCTATAAAGTAAGCACTAATACTACCTTATTCTACAGCAGGGAGAATTGAAGCACAGAGAGATCACTTTCCAAATATTGTACAACCAGTGAGTGGCAAAGTCAGAATTCCAACACTGAAAATCTGGTGCCAGGTTCCATCCTCTTAAAAATTTAATAAATAAAAACAAAAATAAAATAAAATAGAATATAAGCTGTGGCCACGTTAAGTTGGTGGCTCAAATAAGAGGGCAGTTAATTTGGTCTGCATACATTCCCTGATGAAGAGGAAGTTAGACAGTGTTCCCTGATAGAGGAGAAGACTGTCATTGTTTTTGACAATCAAGAAATATGCAGTCATAAGAAAAGACGGAATTAACAGTCTGAGCTAAGAGGTCTTCAGTACAACACACAAAACCATACAACTTGCAAAAAGTAACAGTGAAATATTACAGAACTCGTTATGCACATGGTTAATTGCAAGAAATGAAACATTTAAGATTAGGAGTACAGGAAAGAAATCTACAAATTTCATTAGAAACAAAACAGAGGATCCCATGAAGGATATTCTCTGTAATTATAATGTGTAGATAGAATTTTAAACTTTAAAAATTAAAATTATATTGTTTTCATAGGAAATAGCAACTAGCCCCAATTTTAATAAAAGTATTAAGAATAGTTTTGAGTCTTAGGTGAAACAAGATGGTGCAATAGAAGGCTCTGCTGATTGTCCTCCCTGCAAGGACACTAATATAATGCACTTTTCAAAAGAAAACATGCACATGGCCAACAATCATTTGAAAAAAAGCTCAATATCACTAATCCTTAGATAAATGCAAATCAAAACCACAAGAGATAGCATCTAACCCCAGTAAGAATAACTATTATCAAAAAATCGAAAAATAACATGCTGACGAGGTTGTGAAAAATTTAAAAAAAAAAAGAAATGCTAATACACTGTTGGTGAGAGTGTAAATTTGTTCAGCCATTGTAGGAGACAATGTGACAATTCCTTAAAGACCTAAAGGCAGAAATACCACTTGATCTGGTAATTCCATTACCGGGTATATACCAAAAGTAATATGAATTATTTTATTATAAGGACACATGTGCAATAGCAAAGACATGAAATTAACCCAAATGCCCAACAATTATAGACTAATGAAAAAAATGTGGTACATATACACCATGGACTACTAGGCAGCCATAAAAAAGAATGAGATTATGCCCTTTGCAGAAACATGGATGGAGCTGAAGGCCATAACCCTTAGCAAGCTAACACAGAAACGGAAAACCAAATACTGCATTATTTCATTTATAAGTGGAAGCTAAATGATGAAAACATATGGACACATAGAAGGGAACAGCAGGTATTGGGGGCTACCAGAGCATGGAGGCGGGGAGAAGGGAAAGCATCAGAAAAAATAACTAATTGATACTAGGCTTAATACCTTGGTGATGAAAGTACAGCAAACCCCCATGAAACAAGTTAACCTAAGTAACAAAACTATACTTGTACTACTAAGACTAAAATAAAAAATAAAAAAGTTTTCTGCACACACATACACACCACCTTCATAAGAACCAAAAATAAGCTGGGGACTCACAATATCTAGTTTTAACTTTATATCACTAAAAGAAGAAAGGAAGAGGTAGAACAAACAGTCTACCTAGTTTATACTCCCACTGGTAAACCTGTTTACACTCTCACCAGTCTTGAATAGCTGACATCTTCCATGCCCCAGCATTAGCGATACGATGCAGAGAGCATTTCCATGCACTAGGGGTTGGAGAGAAGAGCAAGCAATTACGAGACATTGAATTTGCTGTTGTCCTGTTATAGCAGAAAGAAAAATCACACCAAACTCAGCTGACATCCATCAATAGACGGAACATTTAAACCAGCTCTAGCCAGACTGTTTCTGTAAGCTTTACCATTGGAGCTACAGTGCTCTGGGGCTCTAAATAAACTTGAAAGGCAGTGTAGGCCAAAAGGACTAGATGAGTGTAGGCAGATCCTAGGTGATTCCCAATGCTTAAATAAACCCAGAGCCAGTAAACTAAAGCAGGGTGTGGCAAATGACTTACATAGACACCACCTGGGGTGGCTAAGGGATTGTTGGCATCGACTCTTTCCTAATCCCAGATTGTACAGCTTGCAACTCCAAAAGAAACTTCTTTATGCTTAAGAAGAGGATAGGGAAGAGTAGAGAGGACTTTGTCTTGCATCTTGCATACCAGACTAGCCTCAGCAGGATAGGGCACTGGTCAGAGTCATGAGACACCAATTATAGATCTTAACTCTCATATTGCATTTTTAGTCACACCCTGGGCCAGAGGAGGACCTGCTATCTTGAAGGAAAGGACTCCTGGCAGTATTCAACACCTGCTAACTGAAGAGTGCTTGGGCCATGAATAGCTAGCAGCAATACGCAGGTACTACATCAAGGGTTTTGGGTGAGACTGAGACTTCCTAGCTTCAGGTGAGGCTCAGTACATTCTCAGCTGTGATGGATATGAACCAAGACTTCTTTTGCTTGAGAAAAGCAGATGGAAATGTAAAAGTGATGTTGTCTTCCACCTTAGGTGCCAGCATAGCCACACAAGTATAGAGAATCAAGCAAACTCTTGGAGTTCTGAATTCCAGAACTTGGCTTCTAGACGGCATTTCTGGACCTTCCCTGTGCCTAAGAGAAGCCCAATGTCTTAAAGACTGGGTCCTAAGACAGGTAGCCTTCATGACAAGCAGACTGAAAAGCCCTTGGACCTTAAGGAAACATTGGCTGGTAATCTGTTATTACTCCTCACTGCCTGGAGTGACAGTGGCTACAAGACCAAAAAGCTCCTCTGCTTTTGGAATGGGGAGGGAAGAGTGAAAAGAGTTGCATCATGTAGTTTGAGTGCCAACTTAGCTGCAGTAAACAGAACACCAGAAAGACTAAGATTTTTGACTCTAGTCCTTGACTAGTCTGGACCCACCTGGCTTCTGGAAGAACTCACCTCCATGAAAGAAAGGGAACAAGCCAGACTGCCTTTGCCACCTGTTGCTTTTGGAACCACAGGACCTTGAATTCACATTGGTGGTAGCCAGGGAGTGGTTACAGTAGGCCTTGGGCAAGCCAGTGCTGCGCTGAATTCAGGTCTGATCCAGTGCAGTCATAGTGGAAGTGGCCAAAACAATGCTTGTGTCACTCCACCCCCAGCTTCAGGTGGCTCAGGACAGACAGATAGACTCTGTTTGCCTGGGATAAAGTGAGGGAAGAGAATAAGAGTCTCTACCTGGTAATCTAGAGAATTGTCCCAGATCTTGTCCAGCGCCATCAAGGCAGTACCTCCATGAGTTTGCAAGAATCACAGCATTACTGTGTTTGAGGTGCCCCTAAAGCCAATAGAGCTTAGATCACAACACCCAAGTGCTTTAGAGCATCTGGAAAGCATTCTCAAGAAGGATGAGTGCAGGCAAGCCCAGACTCTGAAGACTACAATAAATACCCAACTTTTCAGTGCCCAGACACAGATGAACACCAAAAAGTGTCAAGACAATTCAGGAAAATATGACCTCACAAATAAAACTAAATAAGCTACCAGGGACCAATACTTGAGAAACAGAGAATGTGACCTTTCAGACAGAGAATTTAAAATAGCTCATTTGAGAAAACACAAAGAAATTCAAGATAACAAGAAAAAGGAATTCAGAATCTATCAGATAATGTTAACAAAGAGACTGAAATGATATAAAAGAATAAGCAGAAATTCTTGAACTTAAAAATGTAATTGGCATACTGAAGAATCCATCAAGGTATTTTAGTAGCAGAATTGATCAAGCAGAAGAAAGAATTAGTGAGCTTAAAGTCAGGCTATTTTAAAATACATAGAGGGGGCAAAATAAAAAATAATTAAGTATTCCTACAGGATTTAGAAAATGGCCTCAAAAGGACAAATCTAATAGTTATTGGCCTTAAGAAGGAAGAAGAAAAGGAGATATAAAATGTATTCACAGGGATAATAACAGAGAACATCTTAAACCTAAGAAAAGATATAAATACCGAAGTACAAAAATAATATAGAATGCCAAGCATATTTAACCCAAAAGGACTATCTCAAGGCATTTAGTAATCAAACTCCCAAAGATAAAGGATAATGAAACCATCCCAAAAACAGCAAGAAAAAAGAAAGAAACAACATATTACACAATACAGTTTTAATACATCTGGCACCAGACTTTTCAGTGAAAATATTACACCCCAGGAGATAATGACAAGATGTATTTAAAGAGCTGAAAAAAATGACCCTAGAAGAGTATATCTGGCAAAAATATCTTTCAAATATGAAAGATAAATAAACGCTTCTCTAGACAAACAAAAACTGAGACATTTCTTTTTTTCTTTTTCTTTTTTTAATTGTACTTTAGGTTCTGGAATACATGTGCAGATCATGCAGGATTGTTGCATAGGTACACACATGGCAATGTGGTTTGCTGCCTCCATCTCCCCGTCACCTACATCTGGCATTTATCCCCATGTTATCCCTCCCCAAATTCCCCACCTGCCCCACTGTCCCTCCCTTGCCACCCCAACAGACCCCAGTATGTCATACTCCCCTCCCTGTGTCTCTGTGTTCTCATTGTTCAACATCCACCTACGAGTGAGAAAATGCAGTTTGATTTTCTGTTTTTCTGTCAGTTTGCTGAGAATGATGGTTTCCAGATTCATCCATGTCAGGAATAAATACAAAGGACACAAACTTACCATTTTTTATGGCTGTGTAGTATTCCATGGTGTATATGTGCTACATTTTCCTTGTCCAGTCTATCACCAATGGGCATTTGGTTTAGTTCCAGGCCACTATGAACATACATGTGCGTGTGTCTTTATAATAGAACAATTTATAATCCTTTGGGTATATACTCAGTAATGGGATTGCTGGGTCAAATGGAATTCCTATTTCCTGGTCCTTGAGGAAGCACAACATTGTCTTCCACAATGATTGAACTAGTTTACACTCCCACCAACAGTGAAAAAGTGTTCCTATTTCTTCACATCCTCTCCAGCATCTGTTGTCTCCAGGTTTTTAAATGATCACCATTCTAACTACCATGAGGTGGTATCTCAATGTGTTTTTGATTTGCATTTATCTAATAATCAGTGATGATGAGCATTTTTTCATATGTTTGTTGGCCTCATATATGTCTTCTTTGAAAAGTGTCTGTTCATATCCTTTGCCCACCTTTGGATGGGTTCGTTTTTTTCTTGTAAATCTGTTTTAGTTTTTTGTAGATTCTGGATATTAGCCATTTGTCAGATGGGTAGATTGCAAAATTTTTTTCTTATTCTGTTGGTTGTTGGTTCACTCTAATGATTGTTTCCTTTGCTGTACAGAAGCCCTGGGGTTTAATTAGATCCCATTTGTCTATTTTGGCTTTTGTTGCCATTGCTTTTGGTGTTTTAGCCATGAAGTCCTTGCCTTTGCCTATGCCTATGCCCTGAATGCTTTTGCCTAGGTTTTTTTCTAGGGTTTTTATGGTGTTAGGTCTTATGTTTAAGTCTTTAATCCATCTGGAATTAATTTTAGTGTAAGGTGTCAGGAAGAGGTCTAGTTTCTGCTTTCTGCAGACTGCTAGCCAAAAAACTGAGACATTTCATCAATGGAAAACCTGTCCTATGAGAAATGCTAGAGAAAGGACTTCAATTGGAGACAAAATGATGTTAATGAGCAATAAGTAATCACCTAAAGGTACAAAAGACCCTGGTAATAGAAAAACACAGAAAAGTATAATACTATAACTGTGGGGTGTAAGTTACACTTAACCTAAGTGGAAAGACTAAACAATCACCCAGTCAAAAGTAATAACAACAACAACAACTTTTGAAGACATAGACACTATAGTAAGATACAAACAGAAACAACAAAAAAGTTAAAAAGCAGAAGGATAAAGTTAAGTCATAGTTTTTATTAGTTTTCTTTTGCTAGATTATGTGCTTGTTTATGGAGTGCTAAGTTGTCATCCACTTAAAATAATAGGTTACAAAATAGTATTTGCAAGCTTCCTGGTAACCTCAAACCAAAAAACATTCAACAGATACAAAAAACAAACAAATAAACAAAAACAAAACCAAGAAGCATAATCTATCACCAGAGAAAATTAATTTCACTAAAAGGAAGACAGGAAGGAAATAAAGAAGACTGCAAAACAACCAGAAAACAAACTTGCATGGGTGAATGCCAGCAACTGTTCCAAAAGGAAAAGGCTACCTGAGGCTAAGCGTGTCCGACATGGTGACTCCTTCCCTACTCTTTTCCAGCCACATGTACAGTAAGGAGCAGGCAACATGGCACCAGCCAAGCAAAGACCCCATTTGCATAATGTGATTAGGATGGGGCAGCCAGCTTCCCCATGCGCTATGTAAATGTCACACCTGGTCCAACCAATCTTTAGGCCCTATGTAAATCAGCTACCACCCCCTCAAGCCTGTCTATAAAATCTAGTTTATTCTGCTGTGGGCTGGAATTCCCATGGGGGTACCACTCTCTCTTGCAGGAGAGAAAGCTGTTCTCTCTTTTTCTTTTGCCTATTAAACCGCCACTCCTATATCTACTACTTGTGTGTGTCTGCATTCCTGATTTCCTTGATGTGCGACAACAAACATCAGGTATTTAACTCCAGACAATGATTCTGCTTCAAAAGGGTGTGTTAGAGACAACTGGCTCACCAATTACAAGGCAGAGCCCCACAATAGGCCATCTGAAAACTAAAGAAGAGATAATTTAGTAATGGCCTAGTCTAAATCTGAATGACCTAAAAGCAGGAAAGCTGGCAGAGCAGCCCTCAGTATGCAGCCAAAGGCTTGAGACATCTTGGGAAAGCCACTGACACAAGTCCAAGAGTTCAAAGTCCAGAGAACCTGGAGTCTCGTATTCAAAGGCTGGAGGAGCAGAAACAAGCATTCAGCATGAGAAGAAAAAAAAAAAAAAAGCCAGAAGACCCAGCAAGCAAACTTATCCCAAATTCTTTTGATTACTTTGTTCTAGACCTACAGGCAACTGATTGGATGGTGCCCAGGAACATTGAAGGTAGGTCTTCCTCTTCTAGTTGATCAACTTAAATCTCAATCCCCTTTGGCAACACCATCACAGATCCACTCAGAAACAATAGTTTATCAACCATCTAGAAATCTTTCAATCCAATCAAGTTGACAATTAATATCAACCATCACAAGATTCATTTGATCTATAGTGCAGATTAAGTAAGGGATTAAAGTATCCAGTTATTATTATATTGGAGTCTCTGTCTTTAGCTCTAATATTTTTTATGTTTGGGTGCTCCATTGTTAGCTACATATATTTACAATTGTTATATCCTCTTGCTTAATTGACCCCTTTATCATTATATAGTGATTTTTTTTTTGGTCTCTTCTTATAGATTTTGTCTTGAAATCTATTTTTTATATAATTGTAGCTACTCCTTTCTTAATTTTCATTGATGTGGATTGTCTTTTTCCATTGTTTTTATTTAATCTGTGTGTGTCTTTATAGGTAAAGTATTTTTCTTGTAGACAACAGGTCAATGGGTCTTCTGTTTTAATCCTTTTAGCCACTCTGCCTTTTTATTTGAGAGTTTGGTTCATTTAAATCTAATCTTGTTATTGATAATTAAGGACTTACTCCTGCCATTTTGTTATTTGTATGGACCCAGTAACATGGACTTTACTTACAAAGGCTGACCTTGCTGTAGCCACTACTGGGTGTCCAAAATCAGAGACCAATGTTGAACACTTGTTACAGGACCATTTCTCAGAGTGGTCAACCTAATACCTGATGTCAGCTTGGTTACATTTTAACTCTTTAATTATAGAAGGTACAGTTGTTTGCCCTTACTGGAATAAATTTTAACTCAGGATATAAATTTGCCTTCTCTGCGTGCAATACTTCTGCCAATACTACCATTAGTGGACTCACAGAATGCCTCAATCACTGCGATGATATTCCACATGGCATTACCTCTGACCAAGGAGGTCTTTTCAACAGGAAAAGAAGTGTGGCAGTTGGCTCATGCTTATGGCATTCACTGATCTTATCATCTCTCCATTATCCCGAAGCGGCTGGCTTGATAGAATGGTGTAATGGTCTTTTAAAGTGACAATTACAATGCCAAACAATACTTTGCAGGTCTGGGGCAGAGTTCTCCAGAAGGCTATGTATGTTCTGAATCAACATCTGATACATGGTACTGTTTCTCCCATAGCCAGAAGTCACAAGTCCAAGAATCAAGGGGTGGAAGTTGAAGTGACACCACTCACCATTACCCCTAGTGACCTGCTAGCAAAATTTTTGCTTCCTGTTTCTGCAACATTATGTTCTGCTGGCCTTGAGGTCTTTTAGTTCCAGGAGACACAACAATGATTTCATTGAACTGTAAGTTAAGACAGCCGTGTGACCACTTTGGGCTCCTCCTGTCTTTAAGCAAGCAGGCTATTAAGAGAGTTACATTGTTGGCTTGGGTGCTTGACCCAAACTATCAAGAAGAAATCAGACTACTGCTCCACAATGGAGGTAAGAAAGAATATGTCTGGAATACAAGAGGTCCCTTAGGGTGTGTCTTAGTATTACCATGCCCTGCAATTAAGGTCAATTGGAAACTACAACAACCCAATCCAGACAGGGACTACAAATGACTCAGATCCCCCAGAAATGAAAGTTTGGGTAATTCCACCAGGCAAAGAGCCACCATCAGCTAAGGTGCTTGCTGAAGGCAATGGAAATACAAACTAGGAAGAAGTTATCAGTAACCACCATGATCATGTTACCAGTTACAGAAATGAGGACTGTAAATTGTCATCAGTATTTCCACCTCATTTTATTAAGAATATGTTTGTACTTGTATATACCTGAACTACAAAAATATATTTATTTTATTTCCTTTTGTATTCCTTTATTATGTAACATAAGATTTATTGACTTTATATCAGCATTTAAATATTGGTAATTTTAAGTAATAGCATTCAGATTAAGAATTGGTGCATTTTTGATTGTACAAAGGATGGTTGTATTATGTTAGGTACAAATATGTCCTCATTATTGTCTTTAATTGAAGAGTAAGTAAGTTAAGGAGATTTGTATGAATGCCAAGTTGACAAGGAGTAGACTTATGACAGTTAATATTGGGTGTCAACTTGATTGGATTGAGGGCTGTTTAGATAGCTGGTAAAATATTGTCTCTGAGTGTGCCTGTGAGTGTGTTGCCAGAGGAGGTTAACTTTTGAGTTGGTGTCCTGAAAGAGGAAGACACACCTTCAATTTAGTTGGACACAATTTGCACAATTTAGTGCAGATAAAACAAGGCAGGCTGAAGAAGGTAGAATAACTTTGCTTGCTGGATTTTCTCAAGATTTTCCTTCTTTTCATGGTGAACGGTTGCTTCTGCTCCTTCCCTTAGACAACAGACTCCAGGTTCTCTAGTCTTTTGACTCTGAAATTTGCACCAGTGCCTTCCCCAGGTCCTCTGAGCCTTTGGCCACAGCCTGAAGGTTGCACTGTTAGCTTCCTTAGTTTTAACGCTTTTGCACTTGAACTGAGCTGCTACTGTTTTCTCTGTTCCCCAGCTTGCAAATGGCCTATAATGAGGATTGCCTTGTAATTTAGTAAGTCAGTTCTCCCTAATAAACTCCCTTATGTATATACATGTATCCTATTGGTTCTGTCTCTCTGTAAAACCCTAATAGGTATTTACAGAGCATTTTATCCAACAGCTACAGAATACACAATCTTCTTTTCACAAGGATTATCCTCAAGGGTAGACCATACGTTAGGTCACAAAACAAGTCTTAAAACATTTACAAGAAGTGAAATAATACAAAGCATCTTCTTTGACCACAATTAAACAAAAACACAATAACAAGAGAAATTTTGAAAGTCATGCAAATGCATGAAAATTAAACAACACGCTCTTGAGTGAACAAGGGTCAATTAAGAGCTTTAAAATAGAGAAAAATTTATTAAAACAAAGGAAAATGGAAATACAATGTATCAAAACCTATAAGATACAGAAAAAGCAGTACTCAGAGGGAAATATATAACTATACATGCCTACATAAAAAATCTCAAATAAACAATCTAACAAGGGACCTTAGAGAACTAAAAATGCAAGAGCAAAATAAACCCAAATTGGTGAAAGGGAAGAAATAATAAATACCGGAGCAGAAATAAATGAAACGAAAAGAAAGTAAACAAAGACAAAGATTAATGAGACAAAAAACTTTTTTGAAATAAAAGTGGCAAAACTTTAGCCAGAATCAGAAAAAAACAAAGCTCCAAATAAATAAAATCAGAAATAAAAAAGGAGACATTACAACTGATACTACAGAAATTCAAAGGATTAGTCATGGCTACTATGAACAACCATATGCCAATAAATTGGATAATCTAGAAGAAACTGACAAATTTGTAGCCACATAAAACTTACCCAGATTGAAACATGAAGAATTATAAAACCTGAACAGACCAATAATGAGTAACAAAATCAAAGCCATAATAAAAATATCCTAGTAACGAAAAGCCCAGGACCTGATGGCTTCACTACCAATTTATACCAAACATATAAAGAAGAACCAGTATCACTCTTATTCAAACTATTCTGAAAATAGAGGTGAAGAAAATTTTTCCAAATTCATTCTGTGTGACCAGTACTGCCCTGATACAAAAAAACAGACAAAGATACAACAGCAAACAAACAAACAAACAGAAAACTACAGGCCAAAATCACTGAAAATTATTGATGCAAAAATCTTTGACAAAACACTAGCAAACTAAATTCAACAACATATTGCAAGATCATTCATCATGACTAAGTGAGCTTTATCCCTGGGGTACAAGGATGGTAAGCATATACAACCCAGTCAGTGTGATAAATCATATAATCAAAATGAAGGACAAAAACATTTTGATAATTTTAATCCATGCTGAAAAGGAATTTGATAAAAATTCGACATCACTATATGATAAAAACACTCAAAAGACTGGCTATAGAAGGAACATATATCAACACAACAATAGCCATATTTGTCAGACCCACAGCTAGTACCATGCAGAATCAGGAAAAACTGAAAGCCTTTCCTGTAAGATCTACTACATTACAAGGATACTCACTATCACCACTGTTATACAACGTTGTGTTGGAAATTTTAACTAGAGCAATCAGACAAGAGAAAGAAATGGAAGCTATTTAAATTGAAAAAGAAGAAGTCAAATTACCTCTGTTTGCAGATGATATATTCTTATATTTGAACAAATCTAAACTCTCCACTAATAAACTATAAGAACTAAAAACAGGCCAGGCATGGTGGCTCACGCCTGTAATCCCAGCACTTTGGGAGGCCGAGCTGGGTGGATTATGAGGTCAAGAGATTGACACCATCCTGGCCAACACGGTGAAACCCCATCTCTGCTAAAAATACAAAAAAATTAGCTGGGCGTGGTGGCACACGCCTGTAGTCCCAGCTACTTGGGAGGCTGAGGCAGGAGAATTGCTTGAACCAGGGAGGCGGACGTTACAGTGAGCCGAGGTCACGCCACTGCACTCCAACCTGGAGCCTGGTGGCGGAGTTAGACTCTGTCTCAAAAAAAAAGAACTAAAAACAAACTCAGTAAAGTTGCAAAATACAAAATTAGCATACAAAATTAGTAGCATTTTTACATGCAAACAGTGAACAATGTGAGAGGGAAATTTTAAAATGTCCCATTCACAATACCTAAACATGAAAGTAAATATCTAGGAATTAAACTGACCAAATAAGTGAAAAGTCTCTATCATGGAAACTATAAAACACTGATCAAATACACGGAAGAGGAACAAAAATAAAAATAAAAACATATCTTATGTTAATGAACTAAACGTATCAATATTGTAAAAATGTCCATACTACCCAAAGCAATCTACAGATTCAAGGCAATCTATATCAAGGCAATAACAAATGTTGGTGAGGATGTGGAGAAAAGAGAACTCTTTTACAATATTGGTGGGAATGTAAATTAATACAACCACTATGGAGAATAATTTGGAGATTCCTCAAAAAACAAAAAAAATACAGCTACAATATGGTCCACCAATCCCTTTAACTGGGTATATACCCAAAATAATATAAATCAGTATATCACAAAGATATTTGCACTATCATATTTGTGACAGCATCATTCACAATACACAAGATCTAGAAGCAACCTATGTGTTCGTCAACAGATAAATGGGTAAAGAAAATATGATACATATACATACTGAAGTACTATCAGTATTAAAAAAAAAGAGATTCTGTCATTTTCAACAATATTGATGTAACTGAAGATTATTATGTTAAGAAAAATAAGCCAGGCACAGAAAGATAATCATCACATGCTCTCTTTTATTTGTGGGATTTACAAATCAAAATAATTGAACTCATGGTGATAGTAGAAGGATGGTGACCAGAAGCTGACAAGGGCAGTGGGTGTGTAGAGATGTGGGGATGTTTAATAGGTACAATATAAATAATTACAAAGAGTGAATAAGACTTCAATATCACAACAGGGTGATTGTAGTCAATAATAACAATTTTACATTTTGAAATAATATGGAGAGGGTAATTATATTGTTTGTAATAAGAAAGATAAGTGCCTGAGGGAATGAATATTCCACTTTCCATGATGTGATTTTTATGCATTGCCTGCCTGTGTGAAAACATCTCATGTACACCATTAATATGTGCACCTACTATGTTTTCACATAAATTAAAAATAAAACTTTAAGAAATAAAAAAAGATTACACTTTAAGTTCTTTGAAACTAAACAAAACAAGATACAACACACAAGAATCTCTGGGACAGAGCCAAGGCAGTGATAAGATGAAAACTTACAGCACTAAATGCTCACATCTAAAAATTAGAAATATCTTACATTAGCAATCTAATATCACAATTGAAATAATCAGGGAAAGAAGAACAAATCAACCCCAAAGCTAGAAGAAGACAAGAAATAACCAAAATCAGAGTGAAACTGAAGGAAACTGAGACACACAAAAGCATTAAAAAGATTGACAAATCCAGCAATTTTTTTTGAAAAAAAAATTAATAAGATATGTAGGTCACTATCTAGAATAATGAAGAAGAAAAGAGAGAAGATTCAAGCAAACACAATTAGAAATGGCAAAGAGGATACTATCCCTGGCCACATAGAAATAAAAATAACCATCAGAAACTATTACAAAATCCACTAGGCAAACAAACTAGAAAATCTAGACGAGATGAATAAATTGCTGGGCACATACAGTTTCCCAAGACTGAAACCGAAAGAAATTGATTCTTTGCACAGACCAATAAAAAACTCTGAAATTGAATCAGTAATAACAGCAAGCAAACAACAACAACAATAGCAAAAGTCAAGGATCCAATATATTCAGAGCAGAATTCTACCAGACCTCAACTTATTCTATGAGGACAGCATAATCCTAATACCAAAACCTGGCAGAGACACAACAAAAATCAGAAAATTTAATGCCAAAATCCTTGATGAACACTGATGTAAAAAAAGTTATCAACAAAAATACTTGCAAACCAAATCCAGCAGCATATCAAAAACTAATCCACCATGATCCAGTGAGCTTCATCATATAAACAGCAGTAAAGACAAAGTCACATGATTATTTCATTCAATGCAGAAATATATTTTGATAAATTCAACACTCCTTTTTGTTAAAAGCTCTCAATAAGCTAGGTATTGAAAAAACATACCTCAAAATAATAAGAGCCATAACATGGTTTAAAGATAAAAAACCCAAAACTGTAACAATCCTGGAAGACAACCTAGGCATTACCATCCTAAACATATAAACGAGCAAAGATTTTATGATGAAGACACCAAAAAACAATCACAACTAAAACAAAAATTGAAAAGTAAGATCTAATTAAACTTACGAGCTTCTGTACAACAAAAGAAACTATCAGCAGAGTAAACAGACATCATACAGAATGGAAGAAAATATTCACAAACCGTGTATCTAACAAAGGTCTAGTATCCAGCATTTATAAGGAACTTAAGCAAGTTTACAAGAAAGAAATAAACGACTCCATTAAAAACTGGGCAAAGTACATGAACGAACACTTTTAAAAAGAAGACATACATAGCACCAACAAGCATATAAAAAAGCTTAATATTATTAGCAATAGAGAAATGCAAATAAAAATCACGAGATAGCATCATCTCACATCAAATAGTCAAAACTGCTGTTTATAAAATGCCCAAAATTAATGGAGGCTGGAGAGATTGTGAAGAAAAGGGAACATTGTTAACACTGTTGGTGGGAAAGTTAGTTCAAGCATTTGAAAGGCAGTATGGTGATTCCTCAAAGAGCTAAAGGCAGTATATAAGAAAACTTATTTAACTTCCTAATTTTAAAAATCCTTTTTATCTAGACATTGTTTATTATATCTATAATAATATATCTGCATTAAAGGTACTACCAAGTCTTGTCAACTTCTGTTTGAACTTAACCTGCTAGTATCTTCCTTCACAGATAAAACAAGTTTCTTCACCTCTATGCCATTAATCAAGCATATACTTTTGCCGGAAAACACTCAGATTTTATCTCCCTGTCTGCTTAGCCACAAACCTTTTGCCAAATATCCTCCACCAAATGACCCGCCAATTTTACATTTTTCATAGCATTGCCTGTGTTAAGCATGAGTTCTGAGTATTCTTTACTTTTTAATTTATTTTTTAAAATTTTGTCTGTTCATTGTATGACAACCTAACAAGAATGAATTAAGAATAAAATCAGAGACAGCCATGTTATAACCCAGTACTGCCACAGAATTTTGGTGTCTGTTTTAGTCCATTTCACATCAGTTGTTCTCCAATAATTTTAATACCTATGATACTATAGGGAATAAAAGTATAATTTTCTATCCCTGATATTATACTGAAGTTTGGTCATTTCACAGGGCAAATGTTTTCTTTATTTCAGAAATTATTTACAATTTAAAAATGCTTATGTAGAATAAAAACTATTTTCTTAGGTTCATATAGTAAGATTTTGCGTGAACATCATTAAAAAACAAACAAGAGGGTGGTCTCAAACTAATGACGAGTGCTAAAAACAAAAGACCTGAGAAGGTAAATTTACACTAAATAATAGTGAAGTAACATAATGATGCTGAATGAAGAATAGCTGCATAATCATTCAAATCAATTATATGATGGTAGAACTGAGTCATTATATGGTCCATCATGTAGACATGTATAAAAACGCACACCAGTATACTGCAGCATAACCAACAGTATCTAACTGATGCACTCTTTATATTCCCTTTATTGTATTTTCCTTCTTGCAGTGGTTCTTTAGCAATGGGTGTGTTGGAAAGCAATAACTTACTTTGCTTTATATAAACGGGAGTCAAAACACTCTCTTTCTCTCTCTCTCTCTTTTTTTTTTTTTTTTTTTTTTTTTTTTTTTTTTTTTTTTTTTTTTTTTTTTTTTTTTTTTTTTTTTTTTTGAGACAGAGTCTGGCTCTGTAGCCCAGCTGGAGTGCAGTGGTGAGATCTTGGCTCACTGAAACTTCTGCCTCCTGGATTTAAGCGATTCTCCTGCCTCAGCCTCTAGAGTAGCTGAGATTGCAAGTGCCCACCCCACCCCTGGCTAATTTTTGTATTTTTAGTAGAGACAGGGTTTCAGCATGTTAGCCAGGTTTGTCTCAAACTCCTGACCTTAGGTAACCCGCCTGCCTCAGCCTCCCGAAGTACTGGGATTACAGGCATGAGCCACCCCACCCAGCTACAGAAGATTCTTACACTTCCCACTTAGTGTTCATAGGTGTTATAGACCAGTGAGAATTTTCAAAGGTCTTCAGAACAGAATGAAAAAAATGAGGAAGTTTTACCTGACAAGCAGGCTAGTGTACAGAGTGTCATATATGTTTCCTTCCAGATGCAGAAGAGCTATGGAGTTTTGGTTTTTTTTCCATGTAAAGATAAAACTTAGAATGTAGAGAAACATACAGATGATAATTCTCTTCACTTTCCAAAATAATGACAGCTAAATCTCTTAGTTACAATTTAGAAAATCAGACTGTACATACATTGACTTATGAAAAACAATGATATTTTAGTAAATGTTTCAAGATAACATTTTATTTTGAAGATGAAAAACGTCTAATTTAGAAAATGAATCTCTCCTAGAGCCTGAAGACCAATAATCCAGAAATATTATAGGCACACAGAGAAATGCTTTTCTAAATATTAGCCCCACACTAGAATGGCTTTGTCCCTGTATGGTTCCTGTGATCACCAAGAGGAGAAAGCCTATGTTAACTTAAAATTATGACTTTGATTACTAGAGATTTAAATAACCCAGGACAACCAATATTTTGATAACAGAGGAAAAAAATCAATTGTTTCAAAAAAGTATTCAGAATCAAATACCAAAAAATTGAGTATTAGTTGGCATATAGGAATATGTATATTTGTTTACATAACAAATACGTATATGTGTGTTTAATTTATGCATGCAAATGTATGTGCGTTTGTGTGAGTGTACATGTGTTAACAAGTCATGGAAGACTGTCCCATTCTAAGATTCTGATCTTCCAATTTTCTTGTGCATAATTTATTGCCAAATATTATTTTGTATATATTCGTATAGGCTTTGGAGCAGAGATTTTCAACTTTGGCACTGTTGACGTTTTGGAATGCATAGATCTTTGTTGTCGGAATGAGGCTGTCTTGAACATTGGAGGAAGTTAGCAGCATGCCGGTCTCTATCAAATAGATGCTAGTAGTGCCCATGTGCTAGTTTTGACAACCAAGTATTTCTCTAAGTAGTTTCAGATGTTTCACATGAGAAGAGGTGAAATCATCCCAGTTAACAACTACTTTCTACAGAAAAATATACAATAAAATACATAGAAACTCTTTCTCAGCATACATAGATTCTTTGTAAATATGTAATTTCAATATTTTATATTACTATATTCTTTAAATATCATACTTCAATCTTTGACCAAGTCGCATTTGAGAAGTATGATAATTTATTTAGTAAAATCTATATAAAAGGATAAGGTCAAAGCTGTTATCATAAACTTCTTCTTAAAAATTCTGCTTAAATTCACAAAGGCTGTAATAATTATGGAGTTATTGTCTGTAAAGAAATATGTAAATTACCTAACAATAAAGTCTACACACTGTATTAAAATTTTAAAGGCTAGAGGCATCTGTATCTTACATAAAATTAGTTCCATACACAAAGAAAATATTAACAATGAATATGAAGTTAAAAACGTTTTAAAATCAATGTTTGTCTAATTTTGAAAACCTATTGGAATTTTGCAGTACTTTGATTCTTTCTGTATTAAACTCTTTTAAAACATTGTCTGCTTTGTAGAAGTTTCAAGGACGCACTGAAGGAGAATTAAATTATAAAGTAACAGTGCAGCTTGTTCTTATATTTACATTTATCTTTAAAGAGGGTAATTTATTTTGGGTACCAAAGAGAGCTATACATCATACTAATGCACATGCAGTTTAAAATTTGCCCTTCATGCTGTGACTGGACATTGTTAAGCTCAGTTTGCAGTGGTTTTACTTGCTAGAGGGGAAATTTCAAATAGGTAAGCTCTATAGTAGTCTCTGCTTAGAACATATTTCCTGTTTTGCATTTATGTGGGAGTGGCAAAACAAAAAATCATCTGGTAAAAAGAATAACCTCCATAGTAATGATTTCCCAGATCTGCTGATGTCTACCTCATATGTCTACCAGATGGTGAAGTGGTGAAACCAAGAATGCCTCGAACAGCTGTTGCTGTTAATCTCTGGAGAATTTCAATGTGGACACATACCTGTCTAAAGTCTGCATCAGCCTTGCAAATCCATAAGAGCTTTTCAATGCAGTTTCTGAAAAGGAAGACAGTAATTTGTTGTGTCTCTACTCTTCTGTTCAAACAAAAATATGAATTATTTTCTGGTTATAGAAATACAAGTGCACAACATGGATTTGCTTGAAGACTAAATTATCAACATTTACTACAACATTGTCCTGAGCTGCATCTAACTTTAGAGAGTCTTATAAATTCTGTTCTAATGCATTTAAATACAAAGTCTGGGCTGGAAAAGAGGCATGCCAGGAAGAGGAGGGCACATTGCATGATAATCAAAAAGACAAATTCCATTTCCATTTGTTAAGAAGTGAGAAGCAAACCCCAAGAACTTTTTGATGTTTAAAGACAAGGTGAAAAATGTCATTTTAATACACAGGATGATATTCAGAAGTTACTCTCTGAATAATTTTCTGGCCAAAGCTATAGCATAGCTCCAAGCACAACCAATTAAAATATGGGAAAAGGACCAAAATAATACAATCTGTCTTGTATATATAGTTACTGGGAATTTGTATTTTAAAATGGGACTGTTTATTAAATTAAAAGAGAGTCTTTAAGAAGCTTGTTTGTATTTGTTATCACTATTATAATGTGGAATGTCCCATTTAATTTAGAATGGCATGCTAAAGGGACAAGAAAAAAATCAAATTTTGCCATTCTTTTAACTCTTGTTACTGTTATATAAACAAAGTACATATACTTATTTTATAAATAGTAACCTTCAACAATACTTGGAATTTTCCAAGAGGGCAGAAAGAAAAAACAAACAACAAAAATCTGTGAGGTTCTAAATTCCTAACTCGTATGTATTTCTTAGAAATAAAAGGAGAATAAATGCTCTTGTTAATAAAAGTATTAAAATTAACAAAGTGTTTAACACAGTACTTCTTTACTCCTTCAGTTAAGTATGACATATATGTGGCAGTATAACATATTTGTTAAACTTTTCCTTATCAAAATATATTATCAACACACATAGAAATTAAAATATCATTTTCTATGGAAGAACCTGTGTTAGCCTTTTGTCCAGCACAATTCAGCACCTGAATGCTAACTTCAATATAACTGAGTTTATTACCACTCATTTCCTAAGGGCAACTGTGAAAATAAACATGTAAGCTACAACAGTTCTTCCAAACCCTACACATTTTATCCCCCTTCAAGTATCTTTAAATACAACAGTTCTTCTATGACTCTGGTATATGTTTTATTGTGAACCTTGAATAAAAACCTCTCATGCAATCTTATTTAATGTCTTCTTTATGTTGTCTTCTCCCATATTATTTCTCCATTTTTTTCCCAGATGATCAAAAGTTGGTTTGGTAAGGGAGAATCTTATTGAAGAAAAGAAATGAATGGGTCACATAGAATCCTCCTCATTACAACTGTAAGGAAACCAATAGAAGCAATATGTTAATGTAATTTTATTTCAATTACACAATATTGCATTTAACACTGATAATATATTTGGTTTGGATTAATGGGCATTTAATTAAAAAACAAAATACAAAGACTATAAAATTAATGAGAGAAATATAATAAGGCTTTTTTTAAATTCAGTAGATGTTTATTGTATGTGAATAAACAATTCAAAACACAGAATGTATTAATAAAATAAAATTCTATGTTTACCCTATTAGTAAAAAGAATTCAATGATAGTGTTATATAACATAGATTATTAGGTAATTGTATTGAATTCTGACTTTTTCACTTAATACATGTCTGAGTATGAGCATATAACTTAATCTCAGATTCTTCCTCTCTAAGCTGGTGTTAATAACTTGGAACTTAATTATCAATAGAACTTTCTGTGATGAAGAAAATGTCCTATATCACCTCTGTCTGATACAATATCCACTAAGCATATTTGTTTATTGAACACTTTGGACAGGATGAGTGCTATAGAAAAACTGAATTCTTAATTTTAGATAATTAATTAATTTTTAATTTCATTTATTTATTTATTTTGAGGCAGTATCTCACTATGTTGCCCAGGCTGGAGTGCAGTGGCACAATCTCAGCTCAATGCAACCTCTGCCTCCTGGGTTCAAGTGATTTTCCTGCCTCAGCCTCTCAAGTAGCTGGAATTACAGACATGTGCCACCACATCCTGCTAATTCTTGTATTTTTAATAGAGATGGGGTTTCACCATATTGGCCAGGCTGGTCTTGAATTCCTGCCCTCAACTCACCCACCCGCTTCAGCCTCCCAAAATGATTGGATTACAGGTGTGAGCCATGGCGCCTGTACAACTTTAGTAAATTTAAATTTAAATAGTTATATATGGCTGGTGACTATAGTATTGTTCAGTACAGTCTTAGAGGATTTAGTGATATTATCATGAAATTAATTACATTATTTATTTAAATAATTTCTATTATTTTCCTCATAAATTTAGCAAAGTTTAAAATGTTGGCCAGGGTGTGGTGAGAATGTCCTTCTAGTAAAATTATTATGCAAGAGTGTATTGATACTATATTGGAAACAAAATTTGTATATCTAAGTCTTAAAATGTTAATATTTTTGACTGTAAAATCTTATTTTGAAATATTACCTAAAAAAAATCCCATTTTCAAATTAAAATTCTTGCTCAACTTTCATTTGAAGAAAAGACTGATTAATTGCTATAAACTTTTGTTAATTCATTGTATGTGCAAATTATGTGACACTTTGAATAATCATTAAATTAAGTACATATTAAGATGTCACAGATGAGCTGTGCTGTAGTGAGAAACAAGAACAACAAAAAACAACAATACACTGGAAACCCTAAGAAAGACTATTTCTCTTACTAGTTAGTTGTGCATCTTTGGGAACATCAAATGACTGCTCTGGGTCCTCATTTGCAAAATGAAAGATGAATAATCTGTAAAAGATATTCCAGTTATTCAATTCTATATCTCTTGCTGTTTTTTCACTGAATAGACCCAGAAACAAGTTTCAAAAGATAGTCTTGTTGTTTACCACTGTTGTATTCAATAGAATGTAGATCTTGGGGAAGAGTTAATATTTATCCTGAGGCAAAGATGCTTTTAAGAAGGATAATTTGTTTAATACTCTTTTGAGACCACACTGTTGAGCATCATCAAAGTGAGAGAAAGAGCACTTGACTTATCTTGCAATAACATACAAGAAGACTCTTTGGAGTGAAGCATATAAAAAGAGAGCTCCAAGGCACACACAGCAGTCAAGAGAAATGAGTCAGGCAACATACCTGATGAATATTTACCATGGTGAGAACTTACTTGACTATTCGTACAAGATTTAGTAATCAGATACAGTCTAAGAGAAAGATTTCACATTTAGATTTTTACCTGCCTAAATTGTGGTAATAAACTATAAAAAAAAAGCCCTAGATTATCTGTAGGATGCTACTGAGATGAACTGCATGTAGAAACATGTTTAATCTAATAAATGTGTAACAGATCTATAATATCATCAGCCATTACATTTGAACTTAAGTGACAAAAAGCATGGTGCTATTAATGAACTATGAATGTGGGAAGGAAAAGAGAAAATTTGGGAGAAATGTTATATTTTAATTTTTGATCTTTTGGAATCATAAGACCACAAGATAGCTAAAGGGAATGAAAATCCAAAGCTTCAGGAGAAAGTCATAGTATCATGCATAGTCACTAAGCTCAAAACTCTAATCATTATTAAGGCTACTAAATTCATGCACAATTCAATTTGTTAAGAAATGTGGTTCCATCAACATATAAATAAACAGTATCCATTCAGGCAGTAAGACAATTATGTGTAATAAATACAAACCAAAGATACTTTCCCTCCAACTATAGCAGGAATTCTGGTTCATTATTCTTATATTGTATCTAATTGCCCTTCCATTTTTGTCCTAATCAGATCCTGAACCTTGAACTTCTGGGACATTTGACCTCAATTCTATTTTCTGCTCTTGTCCAAAGAAATTTGAATTTGGTTTTCTCCATTTAACTGTATTAACCTGTCCTTTAAAGATATCTGACCTACCCTCCTTACTGGATCTTTCTCATTGGCTATCAAGGGTGGGATAGTCTGTTTATCTAAACTGTCCTTTTAGATCTAAAATTCTGTCCACAGCATTGACATTTGGTGCTGCCTCTCAAAATGATCCCCCTTTACTGGAAAAGGTTTTACTACCATGGGTTGCCCCTGGAGTCATATACTATAGGACTTGTTTTGTTTTGTTTTGTTTTGTTTCCGCTAGGATTTCTGATCTAGGGAATATAACATGATCCAATTTAGGAAAATCAGTTTTTCTTTTCCAGAATTTAAAACTTGAACAAAGATCCAGATATTAGGAACCGTGAAATCTAAGACCTTAGGGATATGTTGGCAACTTAGAGATCATTTTTGTGAATTATTGTAGCTGAGGTATCAGGGCTGGTCTCCACCCAGACCAGGAAAAAATCTGCATGTTTCACTTTGCTTCTGATCCCTCAGCTGCCCAAGGAAACTTCCAAAAAATTTATTTTGCTTTACCTTCCGGTGCAGATTTGGTAAAGATAATCACGCAACTCTATGAGATAAAAATACACGTAAGCAGTAATCACAATAAAAGTCTCTATTTCTCTCTATAAATCGTAGTCTGTCTTTTTTCTCTCTCTCCGTGTGTGTATGAGTGTGTGTATGTGTATTTCCTGTGTGTCTCACTTAAGCTACCTGACCCTCAATATTCTAACATTTCATGTGAGCTTGGTTATTTCTTACTTCTCTTACATTCTCTAGGAGTGCTTATTTAAAAGGCAGGTTCCTATAACTTACCAAGAGATGCTGATTCACTAAGGGGCTGTGTAGGAAATATGGACTATAAAACTGCATTTATTCATTTATGTTCATTATTTTCTGTGTTTGAAAGTGCATATGAGTATGTATATATAAGTTTTATGTATAACAGTAGTTCTTCCTTATTCTCCGGGAATATGTTCCAATACTTCTAGTGGATTCCTAAAACCATGGTTGGTACTGAACCCTATGCATACCGTGTTTCTTCTAATACACATAGCTATTATAAAGATTCATTTAAGCTAGGTGCAGCCAAAAATTAACAACATTAATTAATAATAGAAGATTTCTATAATAAAAATTATGAGAATGTGGTCTCTCTTAAAATATCTTATTGTACTATACTCACCTATTTTGGACCTGCAGTTGACAATGAGTAATTAAAACTATGGAAAGTAAAATTGTGAATAATGGGATGGTACTGTATGTATTTATAAATGTCATTGGTTGAAGCAGCAAAACCCATAAGAAGTAGATTATGTTCTCCCATTTAAGGAAACCCTAATGAAATTCTGTAGAAAGGAAAAAAAAAACAGAAACAGTTTCATACAGTAAAGCTAGAAAATTTAAATGAGATCCTTTCTCTCCAGTATATCCCATATGCTTTAATAAAGAAAACTAATGGTTTATGGATTTGCCTTATATCTATAAATATAAGTAAAAGAGAGGAGCTCTGAATCACAACTTGAATCTCAGTTAATAAGAGCTGTCTGATTTTAAAGATATTTCAAATATGCAGAATGCACATGTATACTGACTTTCAAATAGAAGAAGCTAAGCATCTTGATTACTAAGTTTTATAGACTATGGACAATATAAACACAATTACTATCCACTGAACGTTTTTTAAACTCATTATTTATATCTGAAAAATGTTCTAAATTATTTTTAAGAACAAAATAATTTTTAATCACGTCAAATAATACTAGAGGCTATTCACATATCAGGTGTCAAAAAACAGAAATAGAGTCCTTTGCTTCTGGCGTAAAGAGAACCTAAAAGAAGGCCATACCAGTGCCTCATGAGTCACTCCGTGGTATCTTTAGCACCACTAATCATTTTTTTTTTCCTTTTATGTCATGGGAATTCACCAGTCAACCAGAATTGTCAAACCATGAGAAATTCCCTTTCTTCATTTTCCTATATGCCTCTGTGGAACACTTGGGAGCAGATTTAGTCACTATAGTCTTGTACTGAATTTTAACTACTGACTTGAAAGTGAAAGGGACCATCCTGAGTCATTCTGTCCATCTCCCTCTGGATTATCTCCATTTTTAGTCTCTGTTACATATGGTAAAATACCAAGGTGTTGAATCAGTAATTTTATGGAGTTACAGAAATTTTCTCACTGTTTTCATTTTAATTGAATTGGAAAGAACTTGGAAGTTTGAACATGGTGATGAGTCAGACATTATGGTGAACCTTTAGCTGAAGAGAGAAATATATTTTCAGGGCTTACAAATTAAAAGTATAACAATGGGTAACTCAATTCAACTGCATATGTGCTTGTCCAAAAGATAGAGGAAGGGTCTTAAGTATGATATTAGTGCATTTATAGTAAACTAATAGTGTTAGAGCTTCTCACTTGGAATTTTACACAAAGGAAATATGAAATAAACAAACAACGAAAAAATTAGGCAGGGCTAGTAGCTTACGTCTATAACGCAGCACTTTGGAAGATTGAGGCAGGCAGATAACTAGACGCCAGGAGGTCAAGACCAGCCTGGCCAACATGGTTAAACACCATCTCTACTAAAAATATGAATATTAGCTGGATGTGGTGGTGGGCACCTGTAATCCCAGCTACTGGGGAGGCTGAGGCAGGAGAATTCCTTAAACCTTGAAGGCAGAGGTTGGAATTAGCTGAGATTGTACCACTGCACTATAGCCTGAGTGACAGAGCAAGACTAGGTCAAAAAAAAAAAAAGATTTTTCTTTCATTCTGATTTACAATAGTTTCCTCAGATTATATGTTATACTTTGTAGTTTTATTACTATTACTTATTCTTTCTCTTACCTTCTAATCTCTGTGTGTGTGTGTGTGTGTGTGTGTGTGTGTGTGTGTGTGTGTCTGTGTCTTTTTCTGTCTATCTCTTCCTTTCTGTGTGATAAATTTTATGGGAAATTCATCAACCCAATTAGAAGGAAACTAGAGAGTTTGTGGAAAAATTGAATTGAAAGATAAAAGTTAAAAAATATTAATATAAACTTGAAACTTTATTCCTCAACATAAGGCGCATCAAACTCAATACACACTGTGAGAGATTATATCAGCCATTTAGTCCATCCCTAAAGAACTGACAGTCTTCGAAATTTAATTTCAATGCAATCTTTTGTTATTAGGTTGGTGAAAAAGTAATTGCGGTTTTGCTTTTCAAAAGAAATGGCAAGGTCAGGAGGGGTGGCTCATGCCTGTAATCCCAGCTACTTGGAAGGCTGAGGCAGGAGAATCACTTGAGGTTCGGAGGCAGAGGTTGCAGTGAGCCAAGATCACAGCACTGCACTCCAGACTGGGTTACAGAATGTGAGACTCCATCTCTTAAAAAGAAAAAAGAAAACAAAACAAAACAAAAACTAAAAAACTAATGGCAAAATAGCTACTATTTTTGCACCAACCTAATACATTGTTAACTGATGAAAAATGGATGCCCTTTACAGACTTGTTATAACTAGAAAACAAAAATCAGTTAGAAGGAGCCAAATCAGAACAGTTAGGAGGATGTCTAACAATTTCCCATCAAAATTCCCACACAATTGTCCTTGTTTGATGAACGGAATGAGCAGGAACATTGTCACGGTGGAAAGGGACTCTCTAACCCAGGTGTTCAGAGCATTTTCTGCTAAAGCTTTATCTAACTTGCTCAAAACACTTCATCCTCAACACTACCTCATTCCTTCTTTTAAAACCATTTGTAAACTGCTTATTTATTTGGAGCACTACCCCAATAAACTTTTCATAAAGCACGTATGATTTCACCATTCTTTCACCCAGGCTTCACCATAAATTTGATGTTTGTTTTCACTTCAATTTTAGCAGAATTTTTGTTGCTCTGATAGGGATTATTTTCAAACTGATGTCTTATCCTTCTTAATGTTTTCAAACTAGATCCCGTTGAGACATGTTATTAGAAGGTAGTATGAGTTTACTTTGATGCAAACATAATTTTGAAATTCATGTCTAGTTTTTTTTGTAATATACATTTCCCATAAATTTTTAAAAGTTCCTTCATGTTTTATTTAAAGTTTTCTTTTAAAATTTTTTCTCTCATATATTTCAGATGCTAGGTTTCATGTATGTTGTGCCTCAGTAATGAGTGTTGGTCATGGCTACCATCTTTTAGGCTCTGGAGAGCTGGCATTGAGGCAGCTGCAGGGCTTGGCTAGGTGATGGAAGTTCACAGAGTGGGGTGTTTGCCATAACTATTGTGAGAACAACTCCAATATAAATGTTGATCCCAAAAGGAACTAAAATGATTAGTTTTATCAATAGGTATTTATTGTAGGTGGCACATAAGTCTGTGGTTACAGGGGTTTGGCAAGATTCCTTATTTTAAAATTCAATCACGTATTTTATGACTTGTAAGCCCTAATTTCTATTGCCTTTGTCTTTCCTTGCTAGAGGCTTAGCAATCACAATAACAGCAGCATACTGGCCCATGGGTTCAACTAATATAAAATACTTTTGAAATTGGAAAAAAAATAATTAGAAATTAAGCTTGTATGTTCAATACCTACTTCTGAGTTTATCAATTGGAACCATGTCTATCTTGTTCACTGCTCTATCTCTAATGCCCTAGGACAGTACCTGGCTCACACTAGGTGCTTGATAAATATTTCTTGACTGAATGAAGGACATAACCATCTTCTACAGATTGCTATGACTCCCTCTATTTTTCTGTGATCTCATTGTACTCAATGTACTTAGAACCATCTTTGATTTTTCAAACCAGAGTTACATTTAAACAAGTTTTATTTTATTTTTTTTTTACAAAGTAAAACATAATTTACAAAGCAGGATAACTATATCCAAATGTAGCTAAAATATAATATAATGATTGCTATGTTAGCATGATGACCAAAGTGCCAGGATAGCATGGGGGAGGGAGTGATTATTCCATTTTGGAATTTCAAGGGATCTAGCACAGAGAATGTACCATTTAATCTAAGCCTTGAAAGCAAAGAACGTGAATCTATGAAAGGCATTATAGTAAGCATGGCAAATCAAATACATGTGTTTACTTTTTAAAATTCTACATGAAACTTGAAAAAATTGTAAGAAAAAGAATTATGTGTATCTCATATATATATTTCCACTTTCCCCCAAAACAAATCAGAGTATTAGAGAAGGGGCAATTGCATATAGGGGTTATCAACACATTTTTGCACCAGGAGAAGCAGCTGAAGGATATAACAGACAGAGAAAGTTAGATGCCAAGAGTCTGTATGTGTGGTGGGGTGCCAACAGGAGATAGAGAGTTGAGCACCATAATACAACCTAGAGGTTATAATTTTATAAGATTATTATAATTAAAATTAGTAAATGTCTTTCTATAACACGTTTAAATTACGTTACACTTAAACTTTTTGTTAAATGTTTACGTAAAATTAAGTAATTTTGTGAAAGCAAAGATTGTTTAAGAGGATGATTTTCAAATTTTCATTAATACATATTTGCCAGGAGGTGGAAACTTCTTTGGGACATGGAATATTATGGCAAAGAAAAAACAACTAAATAAAATGCAGTATTAACAGGTTGTATTTAACAATTTTGACTTACAAGAATATTGTATCAAGACATAGTATGATGTAATCTTGAAATATAAATGTGTTTTGATTTAGATGTTATTGTGCTGGCCATTGCTTAAATAAGAAACAAAATTATGCATGTCTTTGCTTATGGTAAGGGTTTACAATAAAATTCAAGACTACATTGCTAATGGCTAACAACCCAGAAATCTTATTGGTTTATAACAACAAACATCTATGTCTTGTTCATGTTGCATGTAAGCAAATACAGGTTACTTGGATCTGCTCAATAGGTCTCCTTCCTGCAGAACCCAGGCTAAAGGAGTTGCCCTGTTTAGGACATATTATTTTCTTAGTAGAGGGAAAAAAGAAAGAGAACTGGTGGAAATATTTAGTGCTTTTTAAACTTCTGCTCATATATAACATATGCCATGTTTTCTCAAATACCACTTATCAAATACATCACAAATCCATGATTATCATTAATGAGACAGAATATACTCCTCCCACAAGGCAATGGATAAGATGTGACACTGAGTTGTGGTGAATCCTCCTACAGAATGTGGAAATTACACCTGGGGACTATAATACAATCTGCTATACTATCTCTGATATGAAACCAAAACAACAAATATACCATCAAATATTTTTTCAAATATTAGTCTATGTTGCTTAGCATTAGAAATTTTTTAAATATTAAAGTTATATCACACTTAAAATGCAATATATTTGGTGAAATCTCGTTGAAATAAAAATGAAGCATGAGTAGCTACTATCACACTTACGTAAAACTGTGACTTTATGCCAGGGTGGAAAGACAAAGTAAGTGGCAACACTTTCTATTCAGTAAGTTATTTATGTCTTTAGTACATTTAATCATTGTTTTCTCTTGTCATCAAAATATTATACATTTACATTCTTATGATTAGATAATTCATGGTCTTCTATCTACTGTGAATTGAGTCACTTTTTCTGTTACTCTTGAATTAATTATTACTAAGAAGCTATTTTCTTCTCAATTGATTTATTTCAAGTTAATAAGTCCTCCAATGTGGGGCTATAAGTGATTTTTCTTTGATTTTCAACATTTTAAGAAATATATCTTATATTAAAAATAATGTCTCATTAGAAAATCTCTAGGGCGGTTTCTAGTTCAAGCATTATTTAAATACTCAGTTGGCAGCAGCTTGAGCAATTCAGAATTCAGATTACAAAAAATTGAGGAAAAACTTTTGCATTTTAAACATCAAAGCCATTTTAGCCACAAAATCTAGCATAGTCCTTGCCATTCAACAATCTTAATTCTTTCCATTTGATACAGTTACTGGCAACAGATTAGCATCTTGATTATGCTACAGGAACAGAGTAGAGCAAGGAATTAACTTATAAATTATGCTCAGGAACAAACAAATCAGCCAAATGTGGTGTGGAGAATGATTTCAATTATAGCTTAAGTATTACTGTCAACTGAGAATCGATCAACATTGAAAATATTATTTTGTTTTGTGTTGCATATGGCATGGGAAGGCATTCTTATGTAGCAGGGATTTTTAGAAACATCTAGGATGGGACAAATGGGATATATTTGGAGAACTTAATGTTTTATACTAATGCATGGCACTTCACTTTTTGAATACTAACAAGCCAGAAATAGAATATTAGGTAAATTGTTACAAAGTATCTGTACTAAACAATGAATTCCAACTAAATTGAGACTATTTTTTAAAGTAATAATTGACTTCAAGTTTAGAAGAGAGGAATGGGGGATAGACAATAATATGATTAATGAATGAACTACTGCTCACATGCAATAATTAGGGTAGGAAAACATCAAGGAAAAGGCAGTGTTCATTTCAATGTGTTGCATCCCACAGAATTTTGCAAAGGCATGGGGGAGGTAATGGGTAATAACATCTATGCTAAAAATTTATTGAAAGCTTAGTAAATGCCAGGCAGAATGCTAAATTCCTTTATATGCCTCATTTAATCTAATCCTATCAACTTCTCTGTGAAGTACTACAATTTCTATCTAGTTTAGAAAATGTGAAAATTGGCTTAGAGAAGTAAAATAATTTGTCCAACAGCATAATTTCAATCAATTTTGATTCAGTTTCATTAGTTAGAAAAATTGCTTTGTTTATAGTTGTAAGACTGCTGCAGTCACATGAACTTTGATGAGAGTAAATGAAATCATACAGTTTGTTAACTCCTGTAAGCTAGGCTTTTTATTTTTTCTTAAAACTGTGGACTGAAGACATACGTCACTTTCAACATGTCTTACTGGGGTGATGGTGGTAGTGAATCGCAAGATAGACTGTATGTTAGCAGTTATTTGAAGTGAAAAATAATGGAAAACAGATCTACAGAAACATAAATCAGAGATAACTATATCCTGCGTTGTGAACAGGAGGGGGCTGCATTACAATTTGGTGGTGATCTTTCTGATGAAAATCAGGATAGAGAACAGATTAAGCGCTAGGTAGGGATCATGAGAAATGAAATGAAGTAATCGAAAGTTTATTTCCAGTGAGGTCTCTTCAGTTGCCTCTCAACACTTCACCAAGAGAGACAAGAAGTCTTGTACTTCTTATAACTAAAAATGAAATAAAACCAAAATTACTTAGGACCCTTTTTAAAAATCAAGTCAGTTAATCAGAATGGTGCTCACCTTATTTTGACATAGTTTTGGCCTCCGTGCAGATGAGCACTCTGATGTTTAAACAAAGTTTAATGCGGCAAGCCTGGCAAACATTTCAATTTTATTCAGAATTCCAGTTACCATTTCCTTTAAGGTAGAAACCCATTAGCAAAGCAGAAGCAGTGCAATAGCAGAGGACCCTTAACCTAAACTTAGGAAAAGCAATGGAGCTTCCTGAAATATTAAAAAGGCCTCAAGAAACAACAGATATGTAAGGAAAGTTACTTTGAAAGAACAAAGCAAATTAAAAGGAAAGTAATGGACCAGGAGGAAGCCAGAAGATACAATTTTACAAGTATTCAGAGTGAAAATGTCTCTTCTAATATAGAGCATAGGCTAGACAGTATGAAAAAATACATACGAGAAAGACAATTGATCTAGAAGAATTGACATCTTACTATGATCTTCTAGGAAAGGATAACTGAAGAACAAATTCATATGAAAAAAAAAAACGAAAAAAGAAAGTGGGAGCCAGAGGGAGAGCTAGAAGAGAAGGGAGATGGAGGAGAGGAAATGAATCTCTCATTTGTGTACATATGTATGCATATAACCCACATCCCTATCATGATGTAGAACATTTTAATTGCCCTAGGTATTTCTTTGGTGTATGTTCCTGGAAACTCTTGATCTGTACCCCAACCCTAGGCAACTACTGTTCTGATTTCTAACATTTTTGAAAAACATCTGTCTATTTTTTTATTTACCACAGAGCTTTATTTTTAAAATATAATACCACCTGTAGTTTTTTATGACTTTTAGTAATATATTTTTTAGATTTATACATGTTGTGTATTATTACCTGGTTCTTTTTTATTGCTAATAGTATTCCAATGTATGAATATATAATTTGTTATGCATTAACCTGTTGATGGTTATTTGGGTACTTCTCACTTTTAAGTTATAATGAATAAAGTTTCTGTGAACATTTATGGTCCCCATTTTTTCTTTATGGATGTAGATTTTTATTTATCTTAGGGAAATGCCTAGGGCTGAAATTATTTGTGTCTTAATGGTACATATGTGCTTAATTTTTAAAAGTTTCCAAATCTTGATATGATTTTGTTCTCCCATCCACTATATATATGATAGTTTCGTTGCCATTTACCTCTAATGCTACATTTTCCAGGTATGAAATTTCTATTTAAGTTTTTTTCATATTTTACATATTTGTTTATAATTTTCAAATACATACTTTTTTTTGCTTTTTTCATAGATATTTTTATTTATAAGCCTGATAAAACCAATATCTGGGCCATCTCTTGTCTCTTTTCTATTAAATGTTTTCTCACTTTACAGTTGGTTATATTTTCTTGCTTCTTTGTTTCTACTGCATTTTTAAATGTTATGCCAGACATTGTGCATAAAATAGTAGAAACTATATTAAATGATATATATATATATATATACCCCCAAATATATGTTTTTCCTTGTGCCAGTCTTCTAATATGAGCAAGTATTTCTGAGACAGTTCTCTCCGTAGTAGGTGATTATGCATATTTGTTGTCTAAAATTTAGTTCACTACTGTCTTGAAATTATTTGAAAATGGAATCAGAATTTTCTTTTTATCAAAATTTGAAATCTGATAGCCAGAGATATTCCAGAGATTTGCTCATGTTTTAAAGCCCATAGGCCTGTTTTATAAACCGTAGAAGATATCACAGTGCTTGAGAATCTGTCTGCTTTTCTACACAGTTTGTTCTCCCATCCTAGCCCTTTCATTGTATGTTTATCTTTTTCTGCCCTGCTTTTCTGCTGCAAGTCTTGGAGGGTGAAGGCTGTATTCTCTATGAATGTCCACATGCCTGCAGGAGTTGTCCTTTCAGTTCTCCTTTTTGTCTCTTATCATTAGCAGGTCCTGTACACCTATATATAGATGTGGTATCTGTTAAAAATTGCAGTTTGAAACTTGATACAAGAGATGTGGAGGAAGGTATAGAGGTACAAGACCACTGTCTTATGTAGTAAATAATTAGGAAATATTGTGTAAATGAGGAAACAAGTGATGTAGATGTATTTATATTTAAAGTTTGAATGCTAAGTGGAAGAAGAAATACAACTATTAAAATTTAAGGAAGGTACGAGAAACAGGGATATAAGTATCATATAAATGAGCAAATTAGTAACCTTTTATAGAGGCAATTGGTAGGGTCTATAGTTTATTAATCTAGAAGTAAAGGTATAATATTTAATGTTAAAGAAGTAAACAGAAGACAGTCACTAAAATTGTCATACTTAGGAGGAGACACAGGTGATGAAATCATGTGGGGCAGGGAATCATTTTATTATATGAGCAATATATTAATTGATTTATGAACCATACATCCAGTGGATGTTCTAGTGCTTTTTATTATAGATCAAGAAAAAAACAAAAGAAGATACAGAATATAGGGCTAAGTACAAAATGTGTTCCTTTTCTAATAAAATAAAAATGAATCTTTGAACATTAATAGATGATTGCTTTTACAGTTCTTCCTAGTGATATTGCTGAAAATGTAAGCCCTAGTGAAATGAGATCAGAGAAACAGAAGATGATGCCTGTTCTATCAATGAATGTGCATTATATCCTCAGGTTTATAGAAAATAAAATTTTATTCTAAAACTTTTGCTCTTGAGAACCCCCAGGCTATAAGATCAGAAAAAGAAAGAAACCGAATTGTGATAGAAGTACAAAGCTGAAATATATCAGTGATTTTAGATCTTTAATTTATTTTGGGCTTTTGTAGGAGGGTAACAATTATTCTGTGCAATGTTATATGTATTTATATGCAAACATGACTAAAGCATCCTTTATTATGTGCTGCTTCTCTTCTGCAATCTGTAGCTAGAAATTAATGGCCAAAACTATAAGTTCTGCTTCAACTATCTATTGTAGAGAAGCAGTGAATTTTATTAGAATGCAAATATTAATGGATTGAAGTAAATACAAATGAGTATATCCACATAGAATAGCTAATATTGATGGACACATGTATAAAAAATGAATATCAAGAAAAAAGATAAACATAAGAGAAAGAATGAGACATTTGGAAAATAGGTTATAGTCAAGAGGTCATATATTTAATTAAATGCAAATTAAACCTTCAACTCCTGACATTGATATGAGGAACAAGTTAAGAATGGTAGTAGTGTGAAGTTCATATTCCGAGCTTACTTTACTCAAAACAAATCTTCATCTTACTTTAGCATTAAAACAGCAGAAGTAACTAGAGCTGATCACTGTAAGCGAGTGACACATGACAATTAGATTGTAAATGTGAGTTCATTTTTCCTCTATCTACTGCTGGAAGAAAAGTGCTTTTTAATTTTTCTTATTTTATTAATAATGAAGAGAATTAGGATGTGTGGTTAAAATAGTATTAGCATACTGATTCCTTTTATCAGAATGTTTTCAGGTATAGAGTGTAAGGGTTATATATGCTAGGAGAAGTTGTAATAGTAAACTATGAAAGTGAGAGTTTGTATTAACTTGTAGTAATAATAACTTGAGAATAAGTGAAATTCAAGAACTAAAGTGTTTGCATTTTTTAAGACTACTACTGAAAGTCTCTTAAATAAAAAAGAGTGAATGGTACAAAAACCTGGTGAGAACATGAAAACACTCAGAGAACCACTAGCTTTAATACTTAATTTACACATTGTAAAGACATCAGAGACCTAATCACACAGAGTATATGCTTACAAAAGCATACCTATTGCTCAGTTGGCAGGTCATGTGTTTTCATATTCTATCACGTCTGAATGCACAACCTTTTTGCAATATTAATCTTGATAATTTAAGCATCTTAAAGTTATGAAATGCAAATTTCAGGTTCTCACAGTAAATTCTGTTTTCTAGGAGACTTTTTGCAACTCTTTTTGAATATAAGCAAACTTTAATTACTCTGAGTCTGTTGAGTAACAATTTATATATTGAGATTAACCTTAGAAATCCCATAAGAGGTTATATAATAATTATATGATGTTTTCGTCACCTGAAGATAGGATGTGAGGATGAGTCAAGGAGGCTTTAGGTGAGTTCACAGCATCAGAATCCTCTCCAGCTGTCTTCTAGTATTTCCCAGAAAAATATCTGTCTTCATCTTGCTGTGCACATGTTCTTTTTGATTGAACTCTACGCAGGAATATAGGGTAGCAGTGAGTACCTGGGAGGGAGTGGCAGGAGAAATCTAAGAATGGCAGTGGAAATAGGGAAGTGGAAGAGGACAATAGGATAAGAATAGATTGACTATATAAAAGATACCAGTATTTGTTGCTTTGATATGTTTAATTGTATAGGTCCAGAAAGTTATCCCATTAAATGTAACTTGTAGATGTGTTGTTCTTCAGAATCTAACCTACTAATAGATAGTGAGATCAGTTTAGTTCACAAGTTTTAAACAAATACAAAATAGAATAATGTAAATGCCTATTACATATCAGAAAGATATTATTTAATTACAATTCACTTTATCCATTTTCTATATATTTACCATCTGTCTCTCTCTATTCAGCAATTAAACTAAAATAAAGTTTCAGTTATTAATGACACAAACTATTATGAAACATTTTTCCTGAGTGTTCTCAGGTAATATTGCCCCTATAAGCTCATTCTAAAAATATGCTAGAGAGAAAATTTTAGACAACCGAATTAACTAGAGAGACATCAATATAAGAGCAGTAATAGGTGGTGATAGCATTAATATTGCATTATTATTTCAAGAATAATGTATTATAAATTGTATTATTAAGTGTGATTAAGCAAATGAATAATCAGGAATATTTTGTTCTTTATTATCCCCTTTATCATTGAAAATACTGGGACATTTTCTTTGGAAATCTGTGTGAAAGAAGTCAATAGAGATATATTGCTGAGGAGGTTAAGTAAACCATATAATCATGAATTTGAAATCACCCTTAACATCACGACACATGCATGTGTACACACACACACACACACACACACGCACACACACATATTTATGTATAAACATATAATTGCATATATACAATTTTATATATTTGTGATATCATGAGTATATATATGCATGTGTGTGTGTGTATACATAAATATGTATGTATATATACACACTTATCCCAAGATTTGTTCACTGAAAAACTCTAGAACCAATTAGTAACAATGGCAATGAACATTCATAATGCCAAAATTGTGGTCAGGCAATATAATTTACTATAAAAATATATTATAATGTATTTTTGGGAAAATTGTTGACCCAGGTCTGAGCAGAAAATGTTCAAGATAAGCCTAAAACATTTTCACACACTAGATAGATATATCAAGCTCTTAAATTCAGCTAGGGTAATATGAAAAGGACACCACAGTCAACTTGAAGGGGTTCTCACTGGACTATGAATTAGCACTTTGTACTTCAATATGGGTAAAAATGGCAATAGTGTAGAGTAAACTCGACAATATATGTTTAAACCTCTGAGCTTATAAGTTTTAATTGGTGATTTTCAGAGATGAGCGTGAAATTGAAAAATAAGAAAATTACAGGATAGAATTGAGCAATTATTCTACCTATCCTACATAAATGAAACCTTGTAAAAATAATAGATACAAACTGCGTGTGATAAAATTATCCTAACCAATAAACAAAAACAAAATGGTGCAGTTAGAATATTACTATTTTCTACCTAGCTCTGCAATGAATAAACAGGCATTGAACATCATCATCATTTTTGCTGTTTTCTCCAAAAGTAAAACAACAACATAAAAAAAAGCCAGACATTTAAATGCCTCCTGACAAAGAAACATACAAATACTTGAGTTCCATCAAGTCTCTATATCTAGCTGTCAAATACATAGAGCTGAGAAACACATGTAACTGCCCCATAAGGATGCAATCAGACACAACCAGACTTCAACTGTTAAACCTCAAGATCCAGAAATACTAATTAGTTGGATTTAACTTTTTTTTTATTTCCATGACTTGATTTTAGTTAATAATCTTTAATTTACAATAGTCTACCTGAGGTACTTGCTTAGTATTCAGTAGATTAACTTCCCCCTCTTATTTTTCTTCAGAATCTTCTTGACGCTTCTTCACTCTGATACATTATTAGGAATTTAGGATTACTTTGCCAAGTTATTTGAAGAGTGACATGAAATTGTAGTAGGAATTTCACTGAGTTTTTGATCATAGCATAATTCTGTAAATATTTTTCTATGTTTTTATTTGTACCTTCATTACTTTTGTTCAATAGTATATATTTTTAAATTTATAATATTCTGGACTTTCTAATAATGTATTTAATTTTTGTTATATTGATGGGATGTGAATGAAAGATTTAACACCTCAGAGGCATCCACTCTTACCAGTTTCTTGTCCAATATAAAGGAAAGAGTAGAAATGCAGAACAAAGTCTGTGGTCCATTCTTCTATTCATACTCATGCTTTCTTCTCATACCATATGGTGCTTACACGCATGGAGATTATGGTGCTCACCTTTGTCTACAAAAATATTGTCCATTCATCTCCTTTACTCCACACAGCTGTTTTTTTTTTTGTTTGTTTGTTTTGTTTGTTTGGTTTTTTTTTGTTTTTTTTCATCTCCTGAAACCTGCACATGTGCATGAATATGCACAAACCATTCATGGAAGAATGGATATGGAAAAACAGATCATGATGTCCTTTGATTTAAGCAAGAGTATTTATGGGGCAGGGATTTCTGGGTTCTGGATCACTAGAATATGTTGTAAAAGGAGGATCCTGGGTTCCAGGTGGTCATGCTCATTTCTCTCTCACCCATTTCTTCCCTTGTGAGGAGTAGTACACCTGAGGAAGGGCAAGAAACTCTCAAATTGTGAAGTCCAAAGCACATAACTTCTTGCTGGAGTCTAAGGGCAGTATAAAGGAGAAGAAAAAAAGTTTCTCAGTTAAGCTATGAGGGAACAATGAGAATTGTAAATGTACGCACTGACATATGAAAGCCAAACGGTGTTTTGAACTGAGTAAATTAGAAAACACAGTACATGCTGCAGGTAAATTTGACAAAACAAGGAAATAAGACTATGCATTTCCTTTAATAACATGAATTGCAAAAGAAATTTCAATGACATAATCAGGGCAGACTGTAATAGATGTTTTTGTCCTTATTATAATTACAGTATGGACATGTTTTAATCCTCTTGTTGTTCCACTGTATCTCAATTCAACCATGTAAGTCAGTGAACCTTTTCCATGAGTCTTGGAATTAAGAATTCTCTACTTACTGAAGATATTGTCAATGTTTCCATTTGAGTTCAGATACTGTAACATAAATACTTTTATTGCCATTATCCACCCAACATTATCCATTCACCCTTTTTACTCAGTAAATATTTACTGAATAAGCACCACTGGAGCTTGTCAGTTGTCGAGTGGATTGTCTATTATGCTGAAGCAGTCATTTTTTCCTCCTTAATACTGAAAAAAAAAAAATGCCTGAGTTGATGTATTATTCTTCAGGCTTAGGCACTGGTGAACCAATTTGTCTCAGATAGAGGCCTCTGGAAAGTCAAATTCTCAGTTGCCTGAAGAAACAAGCTTATTGAGATAATTGAAAACAATTTCAAAAACAACTACTTGAAGTAAATCCTACTCACTTCAGTGACTGAAAATTGAGAAAGGAATCTAAGTTTACTTGCTGTATGAAGGAAATAAGTGGAATATGTGAATGCAGCAATTTTCTTTCTTGTTACTGTATTTTTAACAAGAAAATACAACAGTGCAAAACTCTGGCGTGAAAGTTTCTTTCAGTTTGCTGGGCTTTGTTGAGGGGAAGGAGGGGGACCCATCCTGCCTTATATTTAGAAGACCCCATCATCTCAACTCAAAATCTCCTGAAACTGATAAGCAAATACAGTAAAGTCTCAGAATATAAAATCAATGTGCAGAAATCACAAGTATTTCTATACACCAATAACAGACAAACAGAGAGCCAAATTAAAAGTGAACTCCCATTCACAATTGCTACAAAGAGAAAAAAATACCTACAAACACAACTAACAAACAATGTAAAGCACCTTTTCAAGGAGAACTGCAAATCACTGCTCAATGAAATAAGAGAGGACACAAACAGATGGAAAACCCTTCCATGCTCATGGTTGGGAAGAATTAGCATCATGAAAATGGCCACATTGCCCAAAGTAATTTATAGATTCAACACTCTCCCCATCAAGTTTCAAGGACCTTCTTCACAGAACAGGAAAAAACCATTTCAAACTTCATATGGAACAAAAAGAGAGCTCGCATAGCAAAAACAATCCTAAGCAAAAAGAACAAAGCTGAAGGCATCAAGCTGCCTGACTTCAAACTATACTACAAGGCAATAGTAATCAAAACAGGATGGTACTGGTACCAAAACAGAGACATAGACCAATGGAACAGAACAGAGGCCTCAGAAGCAACACGACACATTTACAATCATCTGATCTTTGACAAACCTCAGAAAAACAAGCAATGGGGAAAGGATTCCCTGTTTAATACATTGTGTTGGGAAAACTGGCTAGCAACGTGCAGAAAGCAGAAACTGGACCCCTTCCTGACACCTTACACTAAAATTAACTCCAGATGGATTAAAGATCTAAACATAAGACCTAACACCATAAAAACCCTAGAAGAAAACCTACACAAAACCATTCAGGACATAGGCATAGGCAAGGACTTCATGGCTAAAACACCAAAAGCAATGGCAACAAAAGCCAAAACAGACAAATGGGATCTAATTAAACTCCAGAGCTTCTGTACAGCAAAGGAAACAATCATTAGAGCTAACTGGCAACCAACAGAATGGGAAAAATTTTTTGCAATCTATCCATCTGACAAAGGGCCAATATACAAAATCTACAAAAAACTAAAACAGATTTACAAGAAAAAAACAAACAAGCCTATTCAAAAGCTGGTGAAGGGTATGAACGGACACTTTACAAAAGAAGACATATATGAGGCCAACAAATATCTGAAAAAATGCTCATCATGACTGGTCATTAGAGAAATGCAAATGAAAACCACATTGAGATACCATCTCACACCAGTTAGAATGGCGATCATTAAAAAATCTGAAGGCAACAGATGCTGGAGAGGATGTGGAGAAATAGGAACACTTTTACACTGTTGGTGGGAGTGCAAAGTAGTGCAACCATTGTGGAAGACTACTCAAAGTAGTGTGGTGACTACTCAAAGACCTAGAAATAGAAATACAATTTGACCCAGCAATCTCATTACTGGGTATATATCCAAAGAATTATAAATTGTTCTATTATAAAGACACATGCACATGTATGTTCATTGAGGCACTGTTTACCATAGCAAAGACCTATAACCAACTCAAATGTCCATCAACAATAGACTGGATAAAGAAAATGTGGCACATATACACCATGGAATACTATGTGGCCATAAAAAATGATGAGTTTGTGTCCTTCATAGGGACATGGATGAATCTGGAAACCATCATTCTCAGCAAACTGACACAAGAACAGAAAATCGAACACCACATGGTACCACTCATAGGTGGGTGTTGAACAATTAGAACACGTGAACAAAGGGAGGGTAGCTTCACACACTGTGGTCCGTTGGGGGGAGCTAGGGGAGGAACAGCGGGGGGTGGGGAAGGTGAGAAGGGATAATATGGGGAGAAATACCAGATATAGGTGATGGAGGGAGGAAGGCAGCAAACCACGTTGCCATGTATGTACCTATGCAACAAGCCTGCATGATCTGCACATGTACTCCAGAACCTAAATTACAATTGAAAAAAAGAAAAGAAAATACAACAATGAGTGTAAACTGCTAATTTCAATTTCAATTAATATAAATTATATATATTCTTATTATTCATTATTTTTACTTATTTCTTCTTACTTACTTATTTCTCTGAAAGAGCATTGACCCTGACAGCAAGCACAAGTGGGTGCTTCTGCGCCATTTGTGATACTGTCAAAATACAACTGCCTGAGGAGCTAAATACTCCCCCAAGTTACTTTTAAAGACGCTCACATAAATCTTTTCAAATATATCATTCTACTTATGCATCAGTCCAAAAAGCTTAATAATACAGTGTAGAGAGTCAACAAAGCTAGAGGAGGAAGGCATTGACATCAGAGAGCTCTAACGTTCACAAAGGAAAAATATTCCAAGAAAGGAGAGCAGAAGATTGCTAAGGGATTAGAGTGGCCAGCATTACTGTGATACAAAACTTAGCCTGTTTCTGCCTGAGTAATATTATCATTAACAGTTACACCCACGAGGAAATCCTCGGTAAAATTATACATAAAGTAACTAGACTTCAGTTACAAGCCACTACTTTAAAATCAAGATATTTTTGGCAAGGCATATTTTAACAGTTTCACTTCTGTAAATATGAACATCTCTATTAAAGTTCAGCAAATATTGACTTTTGCTCTCTTTATGTCAGCCACTTTGTTTCTAAATAAAAGCAAAGAAATTGGGACAAGCATGTAGGTATCTTTGGTTCAGACAAGTAGAAAGGTATGTAAAGTAGTTGAAAACATGACTCTGGAGTTCAGGATGTATGCAGAGAATTAAGTGAAATATTTATCCTTAGTGGCTCTTAGATAGTATCTGAAGCCTCAGTGATAAATAATCTCACTCAGGACAACTCTATACAGGAAAAAGAAAGAGTAAACCTGGAGACTTACATATGGCTTCATTTAAGAATATCTTTGACTTTTGTCTCTATCCAAATTAATCTGGAAATAAAGTTACATACTTCAATAAGTTATAAGTTTACTAGAGCAGTGATTTTCCAAAATATGTGAGCATGTGTGTGTATGTGTGTGTGTGTGCGTTTATGTGTGTATGTGTGTTCTAGAGCTATGGAATAGGATGTCTGTGTGTTAAACAGAAAGAGAATCTTGCTTAGTGCTCCTTATATACTCCCCAATCATACAGATATAGATTATCAAAGCTAAGAAGTACTAACTGAAGAGTAAAAGTTCAAGAGATCTGTTGTACTACATGGTGACTATAGTTAGTAACAATATACTATATTCTTGAACATTGCTAAGAGAATAGATTTTAAGTGTTCTCACCACAAGTAAATAATAAATATATGGAATAATGTATATATGTTAGCTTTATTTTGCCATTCCATAATGTATTCATATTTTGAAACATCATGTTGTATACCACAGACATATATAATTTTTATTTTTTAACTTAAAAAATTAAAGTAAAAGGAGGCAAAAAAAAAAGACAAAGAACACTAAGGAGAAATCTAAAAAAATGATACTGTTTAAAATTAATGTAGGTATATACAAAGTTGAGGAAATGCAACAATAAGAGGATGAGGTGATGTAATAAATTGCACAATTCTCCTTTGGGGCACAAGACATCAAAAACTTTAAAATGTATTTATTTTTGATAAAATTGCTGAATTATGAAAATTTATAATAAATACATAGGCAAATACTTGTAGATTTACCCCTATAATTGGTGATTAATAAGATAACTGGTACTTCTATACAAATAGTAAAAATTTTGTGGTGGTAGCTTATTTAGTAACATGAAAGTATGTTCATAATGTATGTTTTAAAACCAGGAATAACAGAAAAGCAGATTATAAATGTTTGCAAATGGAGGCAACATAGTAATTGATTGATTCAGATGCCAAACTCATTGCCTAGCTTCCCCTCTTTGTGATCATGGGTCTTTAGGTAAATTTGTTTAAGTCTTTAATTCAGATTCTTCACCTTTTAGGTTAAATTAATATAAACCTACCTCACAGGGTTGCTGTTGGTATTAAATATACTTACAAGGTAGCACTTAACATGTTAGCTATTATTGTTATTTTTGTAAAATGAATTGTAAATAGATACATATACAAAGAAGTTGAATAGAAATATTTATAACTGGCCGGGCGCGGTGGCTCAAGCCTGTAATCCCAGCACTGTGGGAGGCCGAGACGGGTGGATCACGAGGTCAAGAGATCGAGACCATCCTGGTCAACATGGTGAAACCCCGTCTCTAATAAAACTACAAAAAATTAGCTGGGCATGGTGGCGCGTGCCTGTAATCCCAGCTACTCAGGAGGCTGAGGCAGGAGAATTGCCTGAACCCAGGAGGCGGAGGTTGCGGTGAGCCGAGATCGCGCCATTGCACTCCAGCCTGGGTAACAAGAGCGAAAACTCCGTCTCAAAAAAAAAAAAAAAAAAAAAAAAAAAAAAAAAAAACCATAAAAAAAAAAAAAAAAAAAAAAAAAAAGAAATATTTATAACTATGTATGAGTGGTTGTAATTACAATATAATTTGATTTTTTATATTTTAGTCTTTTAAAAGAAAATTCACAGAATTTGGCGATCAAACATGGAAATTAAACTGTTACAATAAAGATGTCATTAAAATGTTCATTATGACTTCTATTTTTTATAAATTGATGGAGAGAAAAATAAATTTTCTAAATAAAAAGTGAAGAAGAGGTGTAGAAGTAGTAATAATGAGTGTATTTTATTGAGACAAAAGCAGGATGAATGGTTGGACATGAAGAAACTAATATAATAATTATTGAAATAGCTGTTATAGAATTACAAGTGTTCATTTATTATTTACAAATGTTCTATATGCAAGCTATTTGCTCTCAAACTACCATGGCTATCAGCAATACTTTTAAGGATTTAAAATATGTGTATATATATATATATATATATATACATACATATAAATATATATATATATTTCACTGTTTTTTATTTTGATTCTGTAGCTATGAACATCTCTATTTATTAAAAATAAAACAAAAAGTTTCATAGATGGTACTAATGCTGACCAAAGCTTAATAATTTTTATTCCAGATAATAACTCTATAAGCATGTTAAGTGAAAAGGTAATAGTAGAGCATTTCTAAAATATGTTATAGCTATAATTGCCTTTATTTTTATACATGGAAGAATATTCTATAAACAACAATAGAATGAAAGAGACAATTTATAAGAAAATTGAGTAAATCTAGTCAGATATAAAGGTTTTTTTTAAATAGGTAAATGAAATAGCACTAAGAGTTGGTGTACCTGATGACTCACAATCACACTATAAACACCTGAGGACTTCTTTTTATATAGGAATGGAAGGTAAACTTCTCAGGATGCCAGAGGTTGGCAAGAATATTAGAATGATAAATTGATGAAGTGAACCACATAAAATCATAGAGTAGACTTTTGGAGAAAAATATATTTGTTCCAAGTTGAATTTGGAATTATTATCTTCTGGGAATCAAATACTTGTTTCTCTGTTAGTGTGTTTTTGTGACTCCAATCTGTAATGGATGCATGAGGCAGTTGAGGCAGAAAAATATTATATTACAGTACAGTAGAATGTTGAATACTAACACCTGATGAAGTTCTGCTAATCAGTAAGAACGATTAGAAACACTGATCATATGCTGGCAGCCCTCTCTGAAAATGAGAAATGGAACAGTAGTCAGCAGCCGCTATTGAAGAGAGCTCTCTAATTTAGACTGTAAGACCCAACCAAAAATTTATGGAGTCAAAACAACTATTTTAGAAAAAGGGAAAGATATATCATCTGAATACAAAAAGGAAGCATATACATCTAAAAATAATATGCTACAGTACACAGAAGAAAAGTGTAAGAGGACATTTAGTATTCTTGATTAAACTAAAATATAAAAATAAAAAAAGATGAAAAATAAAAATACACTAGCATATTAAGAAATTTAATAATATTTTCATAAAAAGAACTGGGTTAGTTAGTAAAAGACTTTAAGAAAAGTGAAATAAAAATTCAAAACCAAAATTAAAGAATTCTAAAGGATAAAATGAATATGTACAAAACTGATTTTAGAAAATAAAAGTGATAACGAGGTTGACAGAGAAAAATATAAATATAGTGGAAGGCTGAATTATTCTATTTTCCAGAAAAACAGATTTGAACAATTAAAACAAACTCAATTTTCAAAAACATAATTAAGTATACTCCTATATATAAAAAATAAATAATATTTCTGCTAAATTAAAGATCCAACTATAATGCAGGGAAATAATATTTTCAAGTAATGATTATGCATACTAATGCTAAATGATCAACGAGCAATTTATAAATTGCAATGCTTCACTTACATACTTTTTTTTGTATTCACTCATTTATTTATTCAACAAATTTTATTGAACATCTACTATGTTTAAGCACTCTTCTGGATTATACAGATATAGCTGTGAATCAAACAGTTGTAATTCTATTAACATGCAGGAGTTTCAAACCTGATTGTAGATGCATAAAATTGTGATAAAATTTTATTGTGTATGTATAAAAATGTATGCACACATAATATGAGGCATACTTTCTGTAACAAAAGCAACCACTGAGAAAATACTAGACTGAATACTGGACCAGCCCAATTCAACAATCAGAATTACGCTTACAAACACTTGCACACCTCAGTAGACCTAGGATTCAGTCTGATCTTGAAATGGTGTTTGTATGTAAGGATCAAAGTCTGTTAGTTGTACTGTTGTATGCATACATATAAACACATAAATATATACAAATACATGTACATGTTCTGTAACATATGCTCTATAATATTACCTACTTTAAACAGATGAACTATCATGATTATAGAATGACTTTGGAGTCACTAGGCTTGCACATGAACCACACTGCTACTTACAAGCCATTTAACATTGGGAGACCCACTGCCTTCCTTTGATCCTCAGTTTATCTCCACAGGAAAAAAGGGGTCTAATAACTACTGCCACACAAATGCGATAAAGTAAGTAATGTGTTTTTATCTAATGTCTGGCACACAGTGGCGATGGATCTACTGGATTTGTTAGTATATATTAATATTTATGTGTGGCTGGGTAAGTTGGCTAATGCCTATAATCCCAGCACTTAGGGAGTCTGAGGAGGGTGTATCACCTGTTAGGAGTTTGAGACCAGCCTAGCCAACATGATGAAACCACGTCTCTACTAAAAATACAAAAATTAGCCAGGTGTGGTGGCGGACACCTGTAATCCCAGCTACTCAGGAGGCTGAGTCAGGAGAATTGCTTGAACTCAGGAGGCAGAGTTTGCAGTGAGACGAGATCTAGCCACCACACTCCAACCTGGGCAACAGAGTGAAATTCTGTCTCAAAAAAAAAAAAAAAAAATGGTATTCTTGTCAAATGTTGTACTTTGAAAGATGAGGAAAATTCTTAAACTTTAAAAGATGAAGAGAAAGAAGTCTGAGATTATACTTTCATAATGCAACATATGTAATGAAAAGAAAATAGGAAAATGATTCAAAATGAAATGATCAGCTAAAGATTAGATGTGATGAGAGAGTTCAGCAATGTTACCATTTATTAGATGAAACTATATCAACCTCTATATCAGAAATAACTAAATATCTGGAGACAGTTCTTTGTAGATTTCTTACGTTTCCAGACAATTTAGATCTTCTGAGCAAAAACATTTACAGTCAAATTAAGATTTTTATTTTTATTATTTTTTTTTGAGGCAGGGTCTTGCTCTATCACTGAGGTGGAAGTTCAATGGCAAATCATGGCTCATTGCAATCCTGACCTCCTGGGCTCAAGAAATCCTCCTGCTTCATTTATTTATTTATTTATTTATTTATTTGTTTGTTTGTTTGTTTTTTGTAGGGATGAGGTTTCACTATGTTGCCAACTCTGGTCTCAAATTGCTGGGCTCAAGTGATCCTCTTGCTTCAGTCTCCCAAAGTGCTGAAATGACAGAATTTAAGACTTTTTGTACAAGACATTCTGGAAATTTAAAGCTAAATTCTTCTATTTCCTCCCTGGATGATATTTGCTTACATCCCAAGGTAATAAGATAAGACATCTCCTTGGAGGGGAGAATGTGTGTGCCTACCAGAAGCATCCCTATAAGATTTGAATGAGTTCTAAGCTTAGAATTTCAGAACTGTGACACCTATCCATCAAGTGTTTATCATCAACATGGGCCTACTCTACCTTGGCCCAGTAGGTAGGAGAGAAAGTGAAACCAATGGGAATATGGAGCACATGTGGTCTCCTGTGTCATAAGTAATAAATTGCCTAAATCAACTGAAGCTTCTTTCTTCTTACTAAATATGTGATAGAGTATGGAGCTGACCTGGCAGCTGCCTACAGCTTAGAAACAACTAATAGCACTAACTAACCTATAATTTGAAATAAGACACAATTAACAAGAAAAACTGAAAATTATTTAGGAACTCATTAAAAATACACAAAAGATCTATGGAAGAAAATATAAAACATGATAAGGAGTATAGGAGATAAGCAGAATTATGAGAAGACAGTTGATGCACTTGAATAATATGACATTAGCATTATAATGATGTTATTCTTAAATGTAAGCATCGATTCAATGAAGTTCCAATATTCTTAATGTACATTTTTAGAAACGACAATATAATCTAACATGTACATGGCAGAAGAGAGATGTGACTAGGAAGTTTAACTTTGTAAGAGAAGATGAGCAGGAAATTGCAAGAATGAAATATTTAAAAAATTTGTTAAAAAAAAAAAAAGAAAGAAAAGAAAAAAATAAAAAAGCACAGTGTGCTACTGGGGCAAGCAAAGCCAAAAGATATGTTGGAAAAACAAATAGAGTAAACACAAAAATTTAATATAAAGTAATGGTAGCACCACAAATCAACAGGGAAGGGGTGGATTGTTAGAAATCTGGCACATTAAATGGAGAAATGTAAAAATAGTTTCCTACCTAACACTATAGATAAAAGATAAAATAAAATGAAATATATTTTGTAAAATTATAATGTTAACTAAACAAAAACAAGAAAGAATATTTTGATTCTATCTATAAGGCAATATGGATTCTTAAAGAAATTCCAAAACTTAACCCCTAAGAAAAAGATATATTCATGTGCTTAACTGACAAAGTAAGAATTTCTATCAATAAAAAATCATGTGGACATCATTAATTTACAGATAAAACTATAAAAATATATTTACAATGCCTGAAATTAATATTTAGATATAAAATTAGTATCTAGACTATAAAAATAATTTTTAAAACAGTAAGAAACCACCAAAAGGGTTTGAACAGACAACATATATAAGGAAAATTCCTCAAAGCTAGCAAACATTTGAGAATATGGTCAAAATGATTTTAATTAGACCAATGCGTTTTTGAGCAATGCGTATTACTTTGTACTTGTTAGAATGACAAAAATTAGAATGTTCTTTAAAGCCAATTGTGAAGAAGATGTGGAGATATGGTGTTCCTCATGCACTGCTGTTGATAATGTAGTCTGGTACTGGTGTCCTAAAAAGCAATCTAATACGTCTTCCTCAAATTACACATACACACATTCCACTACACAGCAATTATATTTTTGGGTTGGTATTACAGAGAGATTCTTCCACTGTTTTATATGAGGACATGTAAGATATTCATGGTGGCACTAATTGTAGTGGTGTGTCACTGGAGTATTATTGATTAGATAACATTTGAAGTATATACAACCTAGAGAATTATATAAGAAGTATATTTAACAGACAGAATAAACACACAGCATGAATCGAATGAATCTTGAACATATGGTCTTTAGTGATTAAAGCAGAATAGGTAAGTATATACATAATACAATTCCATTTTTGTAAATTTGAAGAACATTTATATGAAATGACAACATAAATTTTGTAATAACACAATGAAATAATCTCTATCTTTATCTAAAGCCTCTATCTATATCTAAAGCCCAAGAGGTAGCTTTAAGGTAGAAAAAAAAATCAAGCTTATAATTATGTTTTGCTACCTTAAGTTTCAAAATCTATATCTATATAGATAGATATAGATATCAATGATTACATATTGCAGGGAGAAAGTAATGAGTGGAAACATAAATAAAAAAGGACTTTACAGGAGTCAATAATGACTGCGTGACTTAAAAATTTCAGGTTCACTAAGTTTACTCAGTCAATAAATTATATATATATATGCTAATATATGTGTATATGCTAATGTGGCTTTAGGAATAAGAAAAAGATAATAATTTGAAGGTAGAATGAGAGGAGTCAGTCAATGTGTGTCACTGTCTCACAGGAAGCTAAACATCACAGTAAGGCATTGCATTATGAGAAAACAACTGTCAAGTGAGAACTGGAAAAGAGTCCTCCATTCAGGAGGTAAAGAAAGAACAAAGAACAGACTGTGAAGAAAAGGAAACAAACACAGAAGCAGTGAGACCAGCTAAGAAGCTCCTGGTATAAGCAGTATCTATAAAAATTGTTGCACAAATCCTGATGAAAGTTAGTCATAGGAGAAATATACATTTGAGATAGAGTTTATGACATTTGATGAAAAGGAAGAAATAAAAAATAATTCCATGATTTTAGCCTGAGCATATCTGTTGAAGAGAGCCACCACTAACTGAAAGGGAGACACTTTGGTAAGGAACAGATTGGGGTATGGGGAGAGATAAATAAATTAGGTTTTACCATCTTAAGTTTAAGAAACTTATTGGATACCCAGTGTAGACATGGAGGCCTGAAAGAGGCAATATTTGGAGATAAAGACTTTATGTCATCATCATAGCGATGTAAAATGTAGATATGCATTTGAACGGAATCACCTGAGACTATAACTAGAAAAGCAATCACTGAGAGGGCTCAAGGACACCCACATATTTAAAGTCCCCTAGAGTGGGTGTACACAACCAACAAACCTGAGAAGTAGCCTAAAGGTGGAAGAAAAATCAAACTTATAATACTGGAACCATAGAGGAGGAAGTCCTCTAAAAGAAGGGAATTCTCCAATATGAGACGGGCGAGTGTAGAGGATAGACTACTGGCTTTGGCAATGTTATTAGGACCAATGGTGACTTTGCCTGGGGAAGAAGAATACCATTTTAGTGGTGGAGACTAAATTCTAGCTGTTTAAGCAGAGAATTCTTCTTATTTAAGCAGAGTTGTTTAAGCAGAGAATGGACAGTGCAGAAGGGAGATAAGTATAGACAATTACTGTAAGAAGTTTTACTGTAAAGGAGAATAGATAAATAAATGATAGATTAACAGGGTAGTATAGAGTCAAGGGGAACTTAAAATATTTTAAAAACAACTACTAATGAAACAAATATATTATCAGGCACTACAAAATTATTTAAGGATAAACTCTCATTAAATAAAAGATAAATCAAATGGGAAAGCTTTGGATTAAAAGGACTAGCATTCCTTTACAGTATAATTGAAATGAGAAATCTAGTCATTTACGTGTTTTCAGGTAAATTTAGGAGATCAAACTAAACTGTTTCCCTGAAATGTTACTTTTTTGAGATCCTGGAATTATATTTCTTCAAGCCATATCCTTTAGATCTTTTTCAAGCTGCAATTGATGTACACATAAGCTTTCACAAAAGTAACCAGTACTTGTCCAGCCCAGCACTTACTAAATAGTAATAGTTAAACAATTTATACATCCAAATTACTGTGTTGGGAGAATTATCGGACATTCCTCCTATTTCCTCTTTCTTTCCTAGCTTTTCTCCTATATTCATCATGAAAGCAGAGCTACATAAGGCAAAAAATTCAGCATTTTTATCACCAGGGAAAATAGGAATAGTTTTTGGAATCTTTTAAGCTTTATTTTTTAAAAAGCTACATCTTTTTATCTTTTTTTAACCTGAAGAAGAAGCTCTTTTTATCTTGTTTCACCTGCGGGAAACATTTGTCTTCAAGATTCTTTTCATGTCACCTTCATTCCAACATCGAGGAATTTTTATTAACAAATTATAAAAACATGTACTTCCCCTATGATCACAATTATTCAAAAAGAAAAAAGTCTAAAGGGAAATTTGTAAGAAGAGAACACAAGGAAATTAAGAGTGGCTATATTTGGGAGGTAGTTCTAGGATATTTTAATACAAATTTTCTAATTTTTCCTGTTTTATTTTTCTAATAAGTTTATAATGTGAAACACCTATTTGAGTTTTTGAATGATATTTTCTGGGTATGATTATCAAATCAAACAATGAAAGGAATAGTAACAATATGTAAAACATGATATTTTCACTAATCTGTACTTTATAACTTAATTGTTATATATGTCGTATGTCCATTATTCCCCCACCCCCTTTTTGGTATTTTTATTGTTTGTTTTATTTAGCAAAATCTTACATCTTCAAGGACTTATTTTGAGATATGGATGACTTTCCCTGCAGAAATAAAAAGGCAATTACTCTGGGCTTAGAACTTTTTTGGTAGGCTCTCTTTTTGTATGTTGCTGATCAAGGGGCCCCAAACCAAAAGACTTACCATTTAATGTAGAATCTGATAGATTCTTCAGCATAGGAGGCAAAAAGTGACTAGTTGTGTCCTCTTAATTGCTGTTTTTTTCATAAAGACCGATAAATGGAACTAATTAGGATAGCCAGGTATTAGGTATCTCTCTTTGACTATTTTTTTTTTTTTTTTTTTTTT
>NW_016107692.1:720267-814826 GCF_001604975.1 Cebus imitator | reverse complement strand
TTTTTTTAGTAGAGCTGGGGCTTCACCATGTTGGTTAGGCTCATGTCGAACTCCTGACCTCAAAAGATCAGCCCCCTTCAGCCTCCCCAAGTGCTGCTATTAGAGGCAGAGCCACCACATCCAACCTGACTAATTTTTAAAAGCCTAAAATTATTTTATTATAGGTCCAAGTGTTCTTCTATGCATCCAAGATTTATAAGATATAATTCAAGGATTTCTATAGCATCGTCTTTCAACTGAAGCCCTTAAGGAAATTTTATTCTAATAACCATGTGATTTAGATATGAACATGTTCTAGGCTAAAAACCCATAGACCTGTTGCATGTACAGTCTGGAATAGGAAGTGGCTCGGATACTTTTATGAAAATGATTTGCTCACTGTGATCTGTGGTAACCCAGTCTCTAAGTCCCTTCTATTTTTGTATACACCTTCATTTGTGGAATAGGAAGGAACAGGACAGTTTTATATTTATATACGTACAGGACAGCTTATTCTGGTGTATCCTGGGAAGAGCTCAATCATTGCCCTTCTACTCTTTTCCATGGATTTCCTAGATTTCCCAGCTCTGAGACCTAGATTTGAAAGACTCTTTCCTATCAAAATCTATCTGCTTACAAGCTAGGCTTTCAAAATCACACCATATAAGTACATATGTTGTGAGCCCTATATTTGGTATCAAGGTTCCATCTCCTTTGTAGTAGGCCCTTAAGTCTTCACAGGAGAGGACTACTATGGCATTGTCCAACGGACTGTAACACTGTCACTATTGCTTTCATCAACTTTTATCTGTTCTCATCTATGTGAGCTGCTATCATTATGGCAGGCATCATGCCAACACCCTGCCAGGTCATGATCACCTTCTTTTTACCTTGGGGAAAAACATATTCTGGGTTAATTTTTGAATGGCATGTCCACTTAAAATAGCCTCAGCTTAAGAAGCAACTGTCATTTGACTACATTTTTTAAGAATCCCGTGATCCTTTGCCCAGGTGTGTTCTTGCAAGATATTCAACTTCAATATATAAACTTATTCTTCTTCAGACTTCATTTAGTGTTTAAGTATTTAAAGGACCACTTCCAAACTTTGTGCTCACTAGAAAGATTACTCTGACAATTGTCACTTCAGCAAATTCTTAGTCACATGTCTTAGCTTCCACCCAAGATTGAGTAGCATCCTGAAAATATATCAATGTTGATGACTCCATACCATTAGAAATATGGGGAGTAATGTTTTCCAATGATTATTCTTTGTGATAAAGTATACTTTGACTGCAAAAGGCTACTCACTATGAGGGGGAATTTCCCGCCACATTTGCAGGTCAACCATAGTATATCCTATTTCTCAATTAATAAAGGTATCCTCTTTAAGAGATTTGAAACTTAGTTTTAAGAGTCCTTTCTCTCAGTATCATTCTTGGGAAATAATTGTCAGTCAGTAAATTTTATGTTTCACATGAAAATACATAAGAGCAAATTGATTTTTTGGTAAACATAGATCTGCACTGCAGATGTACTAGCTACCCTATTTTAAATTTTGCCCTTCCAGTACTCCTCCCAGCTAGAAGGTATTGGTAGCATTAGCATTTCAAGTAGTGGGTTATTTTTATTCTCATGCCCCATTACCATTGCCACAAAATGTTAAATTTACCTAGTTGACCCACAAAAGTAGGAAACATTTGAAGAGCTATTTGAATTAAAAGATGTGAAACAGTTTTTTTTAATCTTTAAATATGCTAATATCTTTATTTATTGAATTGTAAGCTTAAAAATATTTGTTCTTAATATTAAAAATAAAGAAATTGATACACTTCACCTACCACCTTTTTTTATTCCATAATTTTTGTCACACAATTTTTTTTATTATTGTACTTTAGATTCTGGGTTACATGTGTAGATCATGCAAGATTGTTGCATAGGTACATTCATGGCAAGGTGGTTTGTTGCCACCATCCCCCCATCATTTATATCTGACATTTCTCCCCACGTTATCCTTCCCCCACCCTCCCTCCCACTATCCCTCCAGTAGTCCCTCCAATGGACCCCAGTGTGTGATGCTCCCCTCTTTGTGTCCAAGTGTTCTCATTGTTCAACACCCACCTATGAGTGAGAACATGTGATGTTTGATTTTCTGATCTTGTATCAGTTTGCTGAAAGTGATGGTTTCCAGGTTCATCCATGTCCCTACAACGGACACAAACTCATCGTTTTTTATGGCTGCATAGTATGCCATGGTGTATATGTGCCACATTTTCTTTGTCAAGTTTATCATTGATGGGCATTTGGTTTGGTTCCAGGTCTTTGCTATTGTGAACAGTGCCGTGATGAACATGCGTGTGCATGTGTCTTTATAATAGAATGATTTATAGTCCTTTGGGTATATACCCATTAATGGGATTGCTGGGTCAGTTTTTATACAGCAGGCAAGGTGATTTCTAGCTCACAAGTGCAATAAAATAAATTTCTCCAAGTTTCGTGACTTGCTTATAGTCACGCATACACGGCATAATCTCGAGTGAAAATTGCCTGTGAGAATTCTGTGATTGGCCAGGTGCGGTGGCTCACGCCTATAATCCCAGCACTTTGGGAGGCCAAGGCAGGTGGATCACGAGGTCAAGTGATCAAGACCATCCTGGTCAACGTGGTGAAACCCCGTCTCTACTAAAAATACAAAAATTAGTTGGGCATGGTGGTGCTCGCCTGTAGTCCCAGCTACTCGGGAGGCTGAGGCAGGAGAATTGTTTGAACCCAGGAGGCAAAGGTTGCAGTGAGCCGAGATCGTGCCATTGCACCCCAGCCTGGGTAACAAAAGCGAAACTCCGTCTAAAAAAAAAAAAAAGAGAATTCTGTGATTATTGTGTGAGTTAATAAGAAAATCACCATCAGCATTCAAATCTATCTGTGATTAACTTCACTATAGCCTACAAAAAATAAAGTAAAACAAGCTGAGAGTCTGGCAATGAGGCTTCAAATCTCTGTGATCGAAACAATTTCCCTGGATGGAGAAATGTTTTGAACCTGTTCTGAACTTTAAAATTCTTAGTCTTATTATTTTCAAAATTTACAAGATAATTTTTTATGTGGTACAGTAAGCTTTCAGTCTCCAAATTCATAAATATGTGTCATTGAGCAGATTACACATTCATTGTATTGCGTAACTGATGTGAAATTATTTGTTTGTTTTGTTTGTGTGCCAGTAAGAAGAGATTTAGGCTCTTATAACTGTGGGAAAACCTTCAAGAGTTTAGTACTTATGGGAATATCCAGTCCTGTGTCTGTGTACATACTCTAAGACTTTTGTGTAGATGGCTTTTCTTATTTTATTTTTGTATGGAAGTTCATCCTGTATTGCCCCCAACTTTCTACCAAAAGACACATAAATATCTAGGCACCATTAATTGAAGGAGCACCATTAATATTCTAATGCCACTAGAAAATACATATTGAGAAAGCAGACCCTTGAGTGGCCCTCCTTTCAAGTTTAGCAGAAAAGTGAATCACCAGCTTGGCCCATATCTTCCTGGGAAGTTCCAGCTTGCTTAGAAGTGCAGCACATAGAAATAGAAATTCCATTTGACCCAGCAATCCCATTACTGGGTATATCCAAAGGATTATAAATCATTCTATTATAAGGACACAAGCACAAGAATGTTCATTGCAGCACTGTTTACAATAGCAAAGACTTGAAACCAACCCAAATGCCCATCGACGATAGACTGGATAGGGAAAATGTGGCACATATACACCATGGAATACTATGCAGCCATAAAAAACAGGTGAGTTCATGTTCTTTGTAGGGACTTGGATGAACCTGGAAACCATCATTCTCAGCAAACTGACACAAGAACAGAAAATCATACACCTCATGTTCTCACTCATAGGCCAATGTTGAACAATGAGAACACACAGACACAGGGAGGGGAGCATTACACACTGGGGTCTGTGGGGGGGGAACTACAAGAGGGACAGCAGAGGGTGGGGAGTTGGGGAGGGTAACATGGGGAGAAATGCCAGATATAGGTGATGGGGAGGAAGGCAGCAAACCACATTGCCATGTATGTACCTATGCAACAATCTTGCATGTTCTTCACATGTACCCCAAAACCTAAAATGCAATAAAATATATATTTAAAAATAAATAATTTTTAAAAAAAGAAGTCCAGTGCAGAAATATTCTAAAGGGAAACTTTGCTAGAGCTAGCAGGGAACATGAGAGGACTCTGGGGACAGATGGTTACTCTGAAGTATACCAATCTTAGTCACATCTCACAAAACTTCAGTTTGTCATATTATGCTAAAGGAGATAAGGGAGAAAGTATACATTGTTTCTATGGTAATGCAAAATTGTAAACTTAATATTCTTTCTGACCTTTTTCTAGCATATGCTTTCTCAATGGGTGTACTACCATCTCCTCAGGGAAGTAAGAATACCTTGTTACGTGTAAAGCACAGATACACATAAAATGTGTAAATAGATATACAGTACAGCTGTGGTATTAAAATTTCCTGGGAGGGATTAAGATAAAATGTCTAACAAGCCTGCTTAGTAGAATAACAATGTTTTAAAAGTTTTAGAAACACTGATCTATAGGATTCAGTTGACTATCCTGGATGCCTTGGTCCCTTTTACTATATTCAAGGTTAATTCTGGGTCCTAGTTTATTTGTATTGGTGTAGAAAACATTTATCACAAAGCAAACTAGGGTATGTTGGAACAGGAAATATATTAATAGTGACATGTGGCTGAGAAATTCTAGACAGGAACTGGGCCCTGGCATTGCTCTACCTTTAAGCTGAAAAGTCTGAAACCGTGGCCCAAAGTGAGAACTTCCATGTCTGCATGCCCACTCTCTACTGATTGGTCCTTTGTAAATAATATCTTTTTTTTTTTTAATCTCAGAAACAATAGAAATTTATTTTTCACAGTTCTGAGGCTGAAAATTCAAGATCAAAGTGATGGCAGATTCAGTGTCTGGTGAGGACCTTCCTTCCTGGTTCGTTGACACTGTATCCTTACATGGGAGAAGGAGTGAGGGTCTCTCGGTCTCTCGGGAGTCTTTTTTTTTTTACCGTACTTTAAGTTCTGGGGTACATGTGCAGATCTTGCAGGATTGTTGCGTAGGTACACACATGCCACGGTAGTTTTCTGTCTCCTAATGCCTTTTTAACAACTGAATGTCGCCTTGTACAAAACTACCTACGGCCCACCCTGCCCCCCATCCTGTGCCTGTAAAGACACCAGATTCAACTGGTAGAGGAGAGGAGTCGCTGGATGTCAGAAAGAGGCAGCTTGACTTCAGAGACTGTGGCTGCATGTTGGAAAGAGGCGATTTGACTTCGGAAGAGAGGGTCAGAGAGGTGACTTAACTTCAGGGGAGAGCAACCTGAGCTTCCCCTCTCCACTGAGAGCCTCTTTCATCGTTCAATAAATTCTCCACATTTATCATCCTTCAATTCGTCCCTGTGACCTCATTCCTCTTAGGCACTGGACAAGAATTCAGCACGCACTAAGTGCAGATACCAACAGAGGCTGTCACACTGACCTTCTGCCCTCACTGAAAGAGGGCAGCCATCCCACACGATGAGGCAAGGGCCCACTGAGCTGTAACACACTGCTGTCTATAGACAGCAGGCTAAGAGAGCACTGTAACACACCTTCTGGGGCCTTGAGGTTGCAGGCACCCCCACCTGGATGCTGCTGCAGGGCCTACACGGAGTTTGCTCCCGTTGACACTAGGTGGCCTTCTGGTTCCTGCACTTGCGCACCTATGCGCTCCTCTCATCAGGGGTGCAGCATGGTGGACGTGAACAGACAGAGTTTGCTCCGTTGGCCAATTCCTGCACTCACTCACCTGTCCCAGGAGCTGGACGGGCTGAGTAAACAGGAAACCCCTATGGTGAGTCTTGTGAAGGGATTAAGAAAATATCCTGCATAAATATTGTATATATTTCATTTTTTTTTTTTGCGTATATACTTATCTTGATAGTTAACATATGTATAGTTCTGTAGGATTTAATTTGTCTGACCTTTTGTATCTAAAACTATCCTCAATTCCTTAGTCATGCAGTTTTTCTTTTCTAGCATGCAATTTTGACATAACTTGTTTAACTCAGCCATTTTCATGCATCTGAGCATCTCCCATGTAGACAAAAGGATGAGATGAGCTGCAGGAGTGGCAATCGACTGCCATTTTGTGCATATTTTGCCAATGTTAGCAAAAGTTGGATATTCAATAATTTTCATTTCATTCCAATTTAAAATGTCTTCTAATTAAAGAAGCAGCATCAGTACACTGTGAACTTAGGGAGTGCAGATCTATTTTAGTTATTATTTTCAGTGAGACCATGTAGATGAAACCAGACATGTTTAGATACATAACAAATAAGAGCAATATTATTTGAAACATGATATAATATACTTATCTACATAAAACAGTTATGGCACAAAAAAAAGGAAGAAGTAAAAGGCTTTCCATTGAAAGCGACATTTTCAATGAGACTCCAAAGTAGAAATTTTCTTGGTGAGCAAGGGGTAAAAGAGCATTTCTGTTAGAGGCAAAAACTGTGAAGGGGGAAGACAAATCCTGCCGGGAGACAAAAAATAAAAAAGCTTATTTACTCCGGAATTGCAAGAAGTTCAGAAGAGTGGCATAAGAGAGACTAAGGGCCTAGTTTACTGGCTGGAAACAGATGGAGGGGAAAGTCACATGATGGAAAACCTTGACCTCCCTGTAAGAATTTAGATTTCTTCTTCCTGTAGCCTTTGGGAAATGGAAACTAGTTTTTAGTAGTTCAGGGGCCTCAATGTTTTTCTTTTTAGAAACTTACTACCCTATTAGGGTTATGAGAAATATGTTGAAAATAATGACCAATTCAAAATGGTAGAAGATGGACACAAAGGAAAGCTGGATAATCTCAGTTTTGTGTCTAGAGTGATGTAGTGCATACATCCTAAGGGCAGCAATGTTTTCTGTCTCAATTTTAGGGAAGAGATTTATGATTTTCAGCATATAGGTGATATTTCCAATAAAGATACTGTATAAAGCTGCCCAGGGTAAACATATAGAATGAAATGAGAAGAGGCAAAATTACAGAACAATAGGAGCTTACCTAAATTGAACCACATGGGGTTAATGGTGAGAATAGCCAAATGTCATTTGTATAACCTTTCATATATATTTAAACTTGAGTTACATAGAATTATAAATGGAAGTTTCTCAGATGGGTCAGGTAATGGTATTATGATTCCTTCCTTTTTCATTGGTTATAAATTCTGTTTTTGCAGAGGTCTAAGGAAGTAATTTGTTAATGCCACTAATCATTTTATAATTACAAAGATGTTTACTTATGTGTGTAATCCTGTTTTATGTAAACCAGCTATAGAATGCTGACCCAAAACTGGCAATGAGTTCTCTCACACCACTTACTGTAAACTATTATAGCTTCCTCTTTACATATTCTTCACACAACTGAACCACTGCAACTTACTTTTCCAGATCACGGAGTACCTGCTAACTTCTGCTTAGGGTAATTCTCTTCAATGCCCCAAGGATGTCTATACACTGCCTTCAGGGCAAAGCAACTTTGGGGATCCAAAGGGATCTTTTTTACAATCCTTGAGACCTGAAGATTAGAATGAAACAAAAATAAACAAAAATGACAACCACAAAGAGAATCTTTAGAAGACTCTAAGAGACTCATACGATGGTCTGTGTAGACTTGAAACCCAGTGTAGGTTCTGATTGTACCAACTTTATCAAATCCTCTGAGCCACAATCTACTCCTTTATAAATAGAGGTATTAGTACATCCCCTAATTACTTTGCAAGGATCAAGTAGCCCATGACACATTTATATGGTGATATCTATGAAAAAGCATAGACTGTTATTAAAATATTGAAAATTATTACTATTAAACCAAGTAAATTTTTATATTCTACCTATTATAGCTTAATCAGTAGTTAGAATAGTCGTTTTTTCATTAAAAAATTGTATAGAATACCGTCTTTCATAAAACTAAAATTCTATGAATAGTTTGCCACTTTTGCTTTATTCTACAGACCTTGAGTCTTTACAATAAAATCCCATTTTTAACTTTATGATGTTATGACAGTATCTGTAGCCTTAGATACTATTCATATTCATGAATCAATTTGCATATCAATTTAATATTCTCCTGCTTTGCTATACTTGTGATATGCTGTCTAAACTACCAGCTCAATTTTTAAAAAGTGTTTAAGTATGTAGTTAGAGGCAATAATATGCAGTGGAACCTATACTAAAAAATCAAAATATTTTCAGAGATACAATAGAAACATCTCATGCTAAGAGATTTGTAGTGCTTTCATATCTAAGTTAGTCCCCCTCCACCACTGGTGTTATGCAAAATCAGATTACCTAATGATTTGGAAATAATACTTAGTACTTGCTCTTTCACAATAACTATTTTTAGTCATTAAAGTATCAATCCCTTTTACTTTTGCTCTCATTAGCATGGATAAGCAGATTTTAAAATTTTCTCTTCTCATTCCATTCTAAAACTGGCTTACAGAGCATAGAAGATTGGTAAAGAGGGAAAGCCTATTTCAAACATACAGAATCCCTCAAATCTCCAGCAAGAGAGAGCATCTTTTCATTTTTAACTTTTAAGTCATGTTATTTTTGCATGGTGTCCTCTTTATTGTTTGCCACTATCATGTAAATCTCAACAAGTTCAAAAATGAAAGCTTTATTTGTTCCCTGTCATAATCTCCTCTTCCCTTCATTATCAGTGTCATCCAGACAGGAAAGTCGGGATTATAAAAGTTATTCCAGATTCTACTCTTTCCCTCATTGTCCCCATCTCCATCATACCACTGAACCCTAAGTGACATTGATGCTAGACTTTAAACATCTCCCAAATCATTCCCCTTTAGCTAATTTTATTATTTTTGTCCAGGCTTGAACTTTAGTTTTTTGTTATTTGCAGTACTAATCACTAATATCAAGAACTGTTGTGGCTTTCAATCTTGCCAAAATTTTGTTTTTTTCAATTAATACACTTTATTTTTCAAGTTTCAGCTTCACTGAAAACTTAAACAGAGAGTACAGAGAGTTCCCAAATATTTCTGTCTACTCCACAGTTTCCTCTATTAGTAACATCTTGCATTAATATTATGCATTTGATATAATTGATGAATCAATATTGATATTGATGAACCAATATTCACATTGATTATTGTTAACTAAAGTTCATAGTTTAATTAGGGATCATTCCTGTGTCAAACTGTTTTAGGGGTTTTGACAAATGTCTGTGTTATATGTCCATTATTACAGTGTTATAAAAAGTAGTTCACTGACCTGAAAATCCTGCAAGATTCAACCCACAGACCCTAACCCAGCAACGAATGAACAAATGCACACAGACACAGATATCCAGTGAAAGAGCAGGCTAGGGGTCCGGGCCACTCACAGACACTGAGGGAGGTGCTGTAAAGAGTTAGCAGCTGCAGCCCTCACAAGCTGGTGCTTTGGGCATTTATTCAGTATAAATTTAATGACAAAGGCTTTGAGTCAACACACTTGTGGATAATTAACATGGTTGCCTTCCCTAGAGAGAGTGCAGTCTTACAGATGATTAACGAGCAGGTTCCAAGGCCTAAGTAAACTAACTTCTCTAGATTAGTTTCTTTACATCCCTTAGTTATTTAACTTAAGCTTTCAGATAACTGGTAAGAGAATCTGGCTGCTTTCAGCCAAATCCTATTGCGAGGCTTTTGCAAGACCATCTGGCCTTCCAAGGTTTGCTTATATTTTACAATTTTTCCCACTACCCTGACTGAACTCATACATATCTCTTCATCTGTCTCTCTTCCCATCTCCCCACCTTCTGACAACCACTGACTTTTGTACTATTTCCATAAATTTGCCTTTCAGAATGTCATATAGGTTCATCCATGTCCCTACAAAGGACACAAACTCATTGTTTTTTATGGCTGCATAGTATTCCACAGTGTATATGTGCCACATTTTCCCTGTCCAGTCTTATCGTCGATGGGCATTTGGGTTGTTTCCAGCCTTTGCTATTGTAAACAGTGCAGCAGTGAACATTCGTGTGCTTGTGCCCTTAAAATAGAATGATTTATAATCCTTTGGATATATATCCAGTAATGGGATTGCTAGGTTTCTCAGCAAACTGACACAAGAACAGAAAATCAAACACCGCATGTTCTCACTCAGAGGCAGGTGTTGAACAATGAGAAGACATGGACACTGGGAGGGAAGTATTACACACTGGGGTCTATGGGGGGGAAATATGGGAGGCACAGTGGGGGGCAGGGAGTTGGGGAGGGATAACATGGGGAGAAATGCCAGATATAGGGATGAGGAGGAAGGCAGCAAACCACACTGCCACGTGTGTACCTATGCAACCATCTTACATGTTCTTCACATGTACCCCAAAACCTAAAATGCAATTAAAAAAATAAAATAAAATAAATAAACTATATGAAGCATATTGAAAAAAAGAAAAGAAAAAAGTTTACCTTTGGGTTTGTTATACCAAGCAACCTAGAATTTTTAACCTTCCTAAAAGATAATGAAAATAAATCCAACACCTTTAAAAAAAAAAAGAATAATGCCATATAGTTGCATTCATATAGCATGTAGACTTTCAGATTGGCTTATTTCACTTAATATGCACTTAAAATTTCTCTATTTTTATGGATAAACAACTCAATATTTTTATTAGTGAATAAAATTCTAATCTATGTTCATACCAGTTTTCTTGTGTTACATACATTTGTATTTCTTCCAAATTTGTCAATTATGAAGAAAACTGCTGTAAACATTTGTATGTGGAGTTTTTTTGTCAAATCGTTTTTAACTCAGTTGTATAAATATCTAGAAGCATGATTATTGAATTGTACAGTAAGAGTACATTTATTTTTTTGAGAAATGGCCCAGCTGCCTTCCAAAGTCACTGTTCCTTTTTGGATTCTAGGCAAAATTGAATGAAAGTTTCTGTTATTCTGCATGCTCACCAGCATCTGGTGTTGTCAGCATTTTGGATACTACTCATTCTCATTGGCTTCTCATTGTTTTTTCAATCTACAGTTCCCTAATAACATATGATGTTGAACATCTTGTCATATGCTCTGGCCATTTGTAAATCTTCTTTAATTAGGTGTCTTTTAAGATCTTTTGCTTAATTTTTAATTGGCTGGTTTCGTACTGCTGATTTTAAAAAGTTTTTTGCATATTTTGCAAACAAGCAACACCTTTATCAGATATGTGTTTTGCAAATAATTTCTCCTAGTTTGTGGCTAGGCTTTCAATTCTATTAACAATGTCTTTCACAGAATAGGACTTTTTAATTTAATGAAGTACAATTTACCAATTTTTTGATGAATTATATTTTGATGTTGTATCTAAAATTTCATTGCAAACTCAACATCACCAAAACTATGTTGTCTTCTAAGAGATTTATAATTTTACATTTTACTTCAATAACCCATTTTAAATTAATTATTATGAAAGGTGTAAAGTCAGTGTCTAGATGAATTTTTGTTGCATATGTATGCCTCTCCAGGACCATTTGCTGAAAACACTCGTTCTCCATTGGATTGCCTTTGCTTGTCAAAAATCCATAGACTGTAAATATGTAGACATAATTCTGGGCTCTCTATTCTGTTCCATTCATTTATTTATCTATTATTTAACCAGTACTACGCTGAATCTCTAGAGGCTGCAGCTTTATATTAAGGCTTAGAATCAGTATCAATTTTCTTTTTTTTTTACTTTGTTCTTCAATATTGTGTTGGTTATTTTGGGGCTTTTCCTTTCTGTATAAATTCAGATCCAATTCATCCAAGTAACATGCTGAGATTGTGACTGGCATTGCATTGAATTTTTAGAATAAGTTGAGAGGACGTTAAAAAAATTCCTAACCATGAACATGACATGCATCTCTATTTATTTATAACTACTTTGATTTCTCTGAACTACTTTTCTTTCCTTACACCAACACCCTCGTGTGCCTCTGGAAATTTAAATGTGATGCTGATATTTTAAATTCCTCATTGGCTGTCCCTGACAACTCTGGCAAAGCCCGGTACTGTCTTTTATATTCTGAAACTTGATGATCTTTCCAGCATCATCTTCTGGTACTCTCCTATCCATCATTTACTGTCCAGCAGTACTGATGTATTTAATTCTCCTTAGTGCACTGTTGCAAAACCCTCTTACATAGTCTGAACAAATTTATTGCTTCTTTTTTTGACTGTCACTGATTAAGGAGGTTGAATTTTATTCCTAGAATCCTTTGAATCTAAAACGAACAGTATCATCCAGATCTATTTATTGACATTTAACTGGAACTTTAATGAGGCTTCTGCGAAGGATGCTTTCTTCCTGGTAGATGAAGCAAAGCTCACAGAAAGAACGGAATATGATGCCTGGGAATATGGTTGTCATCTTGCTGTGATAGCAGAAATGCTAAAGTAGTAGTAAATATACTATTTCAACACCCTAACACTGTGGAGTTGCTGAACCAACTGCATAACTAATTATATTTCTTGTATTCAAACAAGAAATAATCTTACAATTTAAACTCCTATCAGTCAGGCTTTCTATTACTTGCAGCCTAAAGAGCTCATAAGTGAGTATGCCCCATTTTGTTTGTGCATTCGTGGGTGATCGTCTCTGCTTAGAACGGTATTCTCTGTCTTTCCTAAGAATTGTCATCTACACTTCAAAACAACTCATTTGGCCCCTTCTTTATGATATTTTCTGACTTCACCACAGCACTGAAAGAATGAATAATGTTCTCCCATTTCTTGCCTCTTTTGTAATTATTTGCCCACATACATATTAATTTGCCTGGATACATATTCATATAATTCCTTGTGGACTAGGATCAAGTTTTACTCACTTAAAAATTTTCTCTTTTAGGGAAACATGTATCATGAAAATATTGTTTATCAATGTTTGTCTTAAAGCATATTATTGTAATGAATTGCCTGATATAGACATCCACCTTTAGAGAAAATTAACTAGACAAATTTATGTTCAATATTTTCAAACAATGATCACTTGAGTCTCAATCTATTTCTATTTCTTAGATCTTATGAACACTGAATTATTTTTTGTTTGTTGATTCTCTTTTATTTGTTTGATCAGTTTTGCCACAGAAGCTATCAATTCTTTATCTTCTTGAGTTAGACATGTGATTGTTGATTTTTGCTTTTTTGAGACAGAGTCTTGCTCTGTTGCCCAGGATGGAGTGCAGTGCCACAATCTTGGCTCACTGTAGCCTCCACCTCCTGGGTTCAAGAGAATCTCCTGCCTCAGCCTTCTGAAGATTTTTAAGTCTTTCTTCTTTAAATATATGCTATATATTTTATATTTGTATATTTAACTATATATTTCCTGTAAACACTGCTTTAATAATGAACACTGTGTTTTGTCAGTTGAAGTACTGATTTACTTCTACAAATAGAAACACGAGTTGAAATAAAATGATAAAATTATTTTCAGTAATTTTTAGTGTTAGCTAAAAATATTATGCATATAAACTAATTTAATTTTATTGGAACAAAATGAAAACCAAATGTTTGTACTGAATTTAAGAAAGGTATATCTTATATGTTAAATAACTTTTGGTCTCAAATTTTTATTATAAAATAAAAAGTATTGCTGCAGAAAACTTAAAAAAAATATAGGCAAAGACTTTTTTTTTTTTTTTTAAATCACTCATATTCTCATCATAGAAAGAGAACCAATGTGAACCTACTGCTCTTTTTATTCCTGGCCTTTTCATCCATTGACTTATTTTTTAAACAAATGCAACATCATTCCGTAAATTTTCTGTAAACTGCATCCTTCATAAAAATTTATATGCTTGGAATATCTCTATATTACATATTTTTATAAGATTTAAGCACTTTTTACTTTAAAATAATGTTAGACTTACTTAAAAGTTGCAAAAATAGTACAGAAAGCTCCTGTATGTACTTTAGCCAGCTTTCTCTGATGCTAACATCTTGTATAGCCACAGTAAAACTATTAATGCTAATAAATTAATATTGACAAATGCCACTAACTAAACTATGGGCTTTATTTAGATTTTATCCAGGTTTTTAAAAATTATTATTTTGTTTCTGTTCCAGATTCAAATCCAGGATGCCACTTTTAACTTAATTTTCATGTGTGGGCTTAATTTTAACACATTGTTTTCTACTTCCTCACATCATATGGTAAGGAATGAAAGACTGCTATTATTGAACATTTTCTATCATGCAGGAATTTTTCATATACAAAGATTGTATGGTGTTTTTAAAAAGCCACTTATTTTCCTTTACACAGTTGAGAATGCTGGAGCAAGAAAGATCATATATGTTGCCAAAAATCAGACAGCTGGCAATTGGCAGAACCGATACAGAAGGCTAAGTGGTTCAATGTTCAAACCTGTCTTCTTTATTACTTACTAATATTAAATATTAATATATTTGCAAATCTCCCAATATAAAGAATACAGCCATTCATAATCCTGCAGATGAACCATTCATATCAACTGTTTTAATTGTACATTAATTGACAAATAATTGCACATAATTATGCTGTACAAGGTGATATTTCAATGTATGAATATGTGGCATAATGATCAAATTTAGGTAATTTCATATCCATCTCTTTAAATATTTATCATTTTTGTTGTGACATTTAGAATCTTCTAGCTATTTTGAAATGTGCACCATTATTTGCTATAATTACGCTATGTGTAACAGAACATCAAAACTTCTTCAAAGAGTTTCTAAGTCAATTTTTGTCAGTGTGACAAAGTTTCAGAAATTAACATTTTATTCTGTGTTTTTAGTAAAATAAACAACTGAGAAAAACATTCCCTAAAATGCTTATTCGAACTATACAGCTCTTAAAATTAGTAGGATAATAGTAAATTGAAAAACAAGAATTACTGTAGTCTGACCTAGTTTCTTTGAAGGTATATGAACTTACCTATTTACATTCTTTTTTAAACCAATACCTTGACCATTTATTAGCATTACTTTTGGTGATTACAGCTTATTATATCTACATTCACATGATAGGGTGATAGCCAAAATTTGTCTACAAAAGATGCAGTTCCACGGTGGTTTAGTAAGTCATTTCATGGGTAGTTATGCTATGAGCATGATAATGTTCTAATCTGCTAGTAGAATTTTATTAACATCTTAGTGTGTTAATGAAATATTATATTAAATGGCATATCTAAAATGTCCGTTTAATTTTGTATCTCAAAATTTTGTACTTGCTACCACTGCTTGTATTATAATCATTATTATGACTTTAACATGCTTTATAATAGAGTGATGAAGTTTAACTTCCAAACTAAGTTTAGATACTCTCTGTATTCAGAATAAAGTTCCATACAATTGACAAAGCATCCTCACACCCAGCATCCTGTATATTACTAGCAGCCCCATTTTATAAGTGAAAATAGAATCACTGCTTGGAGAGATTAATTCGCCTAGATGGCTTGGTTGATTTAAACTGCAGGATTTCATAGTCCATGGCCTGGCGCTTTTAACTAAAGCGCCCATGTAATCTCTGTTTTATAGAAATCATGACTAACGGGCAGGATAAGTAAATTCGTCTCAGAGTGAAATATGTTATGGTAGATTTTTATGACATTTTATAAAGGTAAATAAAATTCTGTATATTCTAAATACTATGAAATATTTTTTTTTTTTTTTTTGAGATGGTGTCTGGCTCTGTCACCCAGGCTGGAGTACAGTGGCACGATTCTGGCTCATTGCAACCTCTGCATCCCAGGTTCAAGCAATTCTCCTGTCTCAGCCTTCCAAGTAGCTGGGATTATAGGCATAAACCACCATGCGTGGCTAATTTTTGTATTTTTAGTACAGACAGGGCTTCACCATGTTAGTCAGTCGGGTCTCAAATTCCTGCCTTCAAAAGATCTGCCTATCTTATCCTCCCAAAGTGCTGGGATTACAGGTGTGAGCCACTGCACCCAGCCTGAAACGAATATTATTATCATTTTTGAAAAGATAATTTTCTTTGTCGATTCCTCCCATTTGGACTACAAAGCCACCCCACTGCATTCTGATTCCAATACAAAACTTGTTTTAAAAATTGTTTGTTCCCCACATTCTGTCTCTCAGTTCACTGTGTTGTAGCTTTTATCTCTGCCACTCCATTATATTGACCCACAGGATATTGATGGCGTCCTGCTGGATAGGTCTCCCGCTTCTTTATTTATTTATTTATTTTTATATATTTTTATGGTGTTTTAGGTTTCGGGGTACATGTGAAGAACATGCAGGATTGTTGCATAGGAACATACATGGTGCCTTCCTCCTCATCACCCATATGTGGCATTTCTCCCCGAACTCCCCACCCCCTGCTGTCCCTCCCCTACTTCCCCCAGCAGACCTCAGTGTATGATCCTGCCCTCCCTGTGTCCATATGTTCTCATTGTTCAACACCTGCCTATGAGTAAGAACATGCAGTGTTTGATTTCCTGTTCTTGTGTCAGTTTGCTGAGAGTGATGGCTTCCAGGTTCACCCACATCCCTACAAAGGACATAAACTCATCGTTTTTTATGGCTGCATAGCATTCCATGGTGTTTATGTGCTGCATTTTCCCTGTCCAGTCTATCATCGATGGGCATTTGGGTTGGTTCCAAGTCTTTGCTATTGTAAACAGTGCTGCAATGAACATTCGTGTGCATGTGTCCTTATAATAGAATGATTTATAATCCTTTGGATATATACCCAGTAATGGGATTGCCGGGTCAAGCGGAATTTCTACTTCTTTTTATTCTTTATCTTTGTTATCCCTCCTGCTTCTGAAAATTTAAGTCTTCTCTCTTTGTGTGCAGAACTTCTTCCATTCAAGTTATTTGCTTGTTATGATTAAGGATTGCTTCTGCTGATTTTAATCTTCCACACTACCACATTTCTACCCTATTTTTCCCAACCACTTCCCTGACTCACCCTTACTCTTAATTCTAGGCAGTATTTGTGTGCAGTTTTTGCAATCTCTGTGTTTAGGAAAAGACTTAAGGTGTAAACTTATGCTTGAGGTGAGATGCTCAAAACTTAAATGAGCTTTCCTGCTAACATTATTAACCATAAGATTACTACTAAATTGGGTTCATAATTTCTTTTTTTTTTTTTTTAAAGGTGGGGTTTCACCATGATGGCCAGGCTGCTCTTGAACTCCTGACCTCAGGTGATCCACCTACCTCAGCCTCCCAAAGTGCTAGGATTACAGGCATGAGTCACAGCACCCAGCCGAGTTCATAATTTCTAATTAATTGATTCTTAATATATTTCTCTGATGGATAGTAACAAATCATGCCACAATGAATAATCTTGTGTATAAGATTTTTATATTTTTGCTATGTGATTTTGGCTAGATTTCTAGAAGTAGAATTGTTGGATCAAAGCACAAATGCTTACATAATTTTGTTACATGGTTTTCCACGTCTCTTTCAGTTCTTTTATTTTGCATATCCAGAGCAAAGAGTAGCCATTTCCCCACAATCTCATAAACAGAAAATGCCATCACAGTTTTGACCAATCTAGTAAGTGAGAAATGACAAGCATTTCTTCTTTTATTAACTTCTCATATTTCTAATGATAATGTTTTGTAATACATCTCAACATATTCTTGCCTATTTTTCCATTGAGTTATTAGTCTTTTATTTTTATTTTTACATTAGAGACACTGATTGTTATTTGTCATTTACTTATGGTATCACTTTACCACATACAGAATTATTATAGTTTTATGTAGTTCTGATTTACTATGTATTTTGATTTTGTTTTTTTAGTTATTCTTTGAAGCCGTTAATAGGTTTAATTGTTTTTCCCCACTCTCTTAAAAAAGTTAGGTTAGAGTCTTAATCATAATCAAATTAAAATGAGGTCATTTGGGTGGGCACTAATTCAACTACTCATGTCCTTAGAAAAAGGAAAAATTTAAACACAGAGACCCACGTAGAAGAAAGATGTGGAGAAACAAAAGGAGAAAACCACAGTCTGTAAGGCCAAGAAGAGAAACTTGGAACAGGGTTTCCCCTCCCAGCCCTCAGAGCAAATCTTGCCAACCCCTTGATTTAATACTTCTAGCCTCCACAATTGTAAAATATTAAATTTTTGTTGTTTAAGCTACATGGATTCTCGTAATTTGTTGTGGCAACTCTACAAGGAAATATTTCCCTACTCTCAGGTTTTAACCAAATTTGCCACTATTTTCTTTTAGTGTTTTAGTGCTTGTATAGTGTTATTTCCTTTTCTATATTTAGATTATTGATATTTTTGGCATTTATAGTAGAATATGTTTCATAAGTACAGATCTAATTTTATCTTTGTACTTCAAATATGTATCTAGTTCTTCCTGGATAGCCTTACTTATTGACAAGTCTATTTTTTCTCTACATATTTGAAATGTATTTTTTATCCTATACTGAATTTCACCATAGACTTGGATCTATTTCTTTTTTTTTTTTTTTTTTTTTTTTTTTNAGTTTCACTTTTGTTACCCAGGCTAGAGTGCAATGGCGTAATCTGGGATCACCACAACCTCTGCCTCCTGGGTTCAGGCAATTCTCCTGCCTCAACCTCCTGAGTGGCTGGGATTACAGGCACGTACCACCATGCCCAGCTAATGTTTTGTATTTTTAGTAGAGACGGGGTTTCACCATGTTGACCAGGATGGTCTCGATCTCTTGACCTCGTGATCCACCCACCTCAGCCTCCCAAAATGCTGGGATTACAGGCTTAAGCCACCGTGCCCGGCCTATTTCTATAATTTCCTTTCAGTTTTATTGGTCTGTGTTGTTTATGCATAACATAGGTACTATACTCATTTAATTATGTAGCCTTTATAGTATGCTTTAACATCCTACAGTCTAGCTCTACCCACATTTACTTACCAATCTATTGCTCATGCAAACAAACACACATTTTGCTTTTCTTTTTTAATGTCAGTGCTTATTTAGCTATTCTGCATTTTTCTTTCTTTTTTCCTATAAACTTTTAAGTAAAACTTTCAAGCTACAGAATAAAAAATAAACTTTTATCTGTTGTATGTATATTAAACTTATAATTAACTTAGAAACCATTAGAAGCTTTTGATGTTGAATTTTCTATTCACGAGTATGGTATGTCTTTCCATTTGTCCAAGTCTATGTTTTTGCTTTTCAGAAATGACTTTATGTTTTTTGAAGTTTGTGTTTAGATATTTTATTTTTTGTTATTTTAAAAGTTATGTTTTAATTCATCATGTTATCTAGTTGGCTATTACTTGCACATATAAAAGCTATTAATTTCTGAGTTAATTTCTCATTTTATTTTTTTAATTAGAGAAAATTTTATATATTTTCTCATTTTTTAATGCCTCTATTTGATTAAACTTGAAGATATGTTCAATATATTACTAATTATAGTGGCCAACCTTGTACTTTTCTTGACATTACTGGAATTCACTTTAGCATTCCTTTCTCATGTAATATGCTGGATTTGTGCCTGATATGTAAACAAGTGCATATATTTTTTGCATGTTATTTAAGTATTCATTACTGTATATTTTACTAGTGTTCCTTAGATCTATTAATTTGAATTGTTATAATAATGAATTTCTTAATGTTCAACTGCATGCTTTTTCATGGAATATAGCTGGGTCATGATGTGTAATTTTTATAAATATTTATAAATAAGATTTAGTTGTATTTTTTGTGTGTAATGTTTATAATATTTTATTATCAATACTATATTTGTTTTTATAAAATGAATTTATAAGTTGTGTTTCTTCTGAAGTTTTACTTCAAAGAGGATGTTTATGCCTTATAACAAGCTTTCTGGAAAGTTAGTAGAAAATATTGTTACTAATTGTTATCTTGCCAGAATACTCCATTATCTACTTCAAATACAGAGGTAGAGAAGATTGTCGATGATAAAGTTTCAATTAACATCTGCTCAATATTATGTTATTTCCGAAGTATTAAATAAATGAAACACTCTGTTTGAGATTCAAATGCTTATTTTGTCTTATTTTGACAACCAGAGGATAAAATGAAAGAAAGGGAATGGAAAGTGAAAAGCGCTATGTCTATGTTTTTGACTTTAAGATTCAAGAAGATGAAGTCTGTAATATGGATTCAGACATTAGGTCTGTGGTTTTAAAGTTTTAGCCCAAGGATGAAGTCATCTGTAAGCCTGCCTAGGCACTATTTACTGATCTTCTCAAATCTGTTATCATAGTTATGCTCAGACGTGACATCCAGGAAGCACATAAACAATTCCACATCTGATTTCATCTTTAAGAAATACTGTATAAGTTTTCATTCAAACCAAATAGTGGGGTTGATGATACTCCTTAGAAAATTACTTCTGGTAATACAAATATGCTACAAAGTTAGATTTTTCCATGGACCTGAACATTTTTAGGTTTTGCTTCAATTGAAGATGTAAAACAAACAAACAAGCAACAAAATGAAAACAATCTCCACTCATGTCTTAATTTAAAAAATAAATTTACCAGTCACTTGGAACTTCAATGACTGCTAACAAATAAAAAGGATGAAGCTGACAAATATTTTCTCTTAAAAATATCCTTTTTAGAAAATAAAGTATTCCATAAAATCCCCAATCACATTGCCTCGTAAGGCAAAGCTTCTAACTGATTCTTAGAATAAGGAGGAAATAATTAATACGTACATAAATCCTCACATTCATAAATAAAACTGTAAAAATACTGAAGTATTCATTCATTTTGAAATAAAGATAACTCCCTCCTGCAATGCATGGCAAAAGTTTCTCTCTAGAGCCATGCCAGTTTCCTATTACATTAATTAATGAGGGAGAAAGTCTCAGATGAAACTTTTATATCAGCAAGGTAACAGGTATTCATCATTATATGCAGCTTGACTTGAGGTTGACAGATGGAGAGCTTGTGATCTTTTGAACCATTAACTTGAAAACTTTAAAGTGGTATTAGCCTGTGGTAGCAGCAGCTAAGAATTTAAAGTTGTCATTTTTTTATCCTCTCTTTTTTCATTTTTACACATCAGAATCAGTGTCTTGTGAAAAACTCATTTAAAAATTTATCTTTACTTCATTCCTAGCTGTATCATATAATGGTACCTGATTTCTCACTTACAATTTTATTTTTTGAAGAAAACATAACTTTCTCTGATACATTTATTTGGCTTTTGTTTTTTAGATTTTAGCTTTTCAATGATTGTAGAAAAAATGTATTAAAATTTTTTTATTTGTAATTTTTGTTGGTACATAGTAGGTGTATACATCCATGGTGCATATGAGATACTTAAAAATAACATTTCTTTAATTTGTACCACAAACTCCCATAGCACATGTTCACTTAAGTAACAAACACGCACATTCTGCACATGTACCCATGAACTTAAAATTAAATTTAAAAATTAAAATAAAAATTTTTTTTAAAATTAATTTGGATACGTATATAATGAAATATCAAGAAAGCTTAATGTTAAATAGCTCTTATCTTTTTCATGAAGTTAATGCTTATATTCTGTTGCTTAAGGCTTTGTATGTAAAGAAAAATTAAAAAAAATTATAGTATAAAATAATATATTTGCTTATGAATCCTTTACTTCCATATCAGGAGATATGAGATTGTATTCAGTTAGCTTATTTTCTCTCTTGATCCCAATGAAAAGATGTCGTGAGTTTGCCATTATAGTCAAACATTTTAAATTCCCTGCATCTTCTCTGCTATTATGTTGACTTGATCTGTGATTTAAATGATTATGCCATGAAACACTTTCTGCTTTTCCTCTCGCCAAGTTTGTCTCCAGCTGCTCCTTGTTGAGGGTTTTGTTCTCTTTTCAACAGGAAGGAATATCCACCCACACCAGCTTGGAGCGCCTTATTAATGTCAACCAAAGATGTAAAACAGAAAGTTTCAGTACTGGTTCCAGATGTAAAATTCTCAATATCTAACACTTTTCTTTTCTTTTATGTAAAGGCAAAGAAAAGTGAAAGTAGACTATGGATGTTAATTAATATGCATTAGGTAACTTCTATTAGTCTGACATTTTTAGATAAATTATTTATTTTAATTCTCACAACAGACTTGCGCATGGTTTCCAATATTTTACATGTGGTCTGCATTTGGAAAAGTAATACTCTTAAAATTTTTCTTTTAACATTGTAAAATAACACACAAGTACTAATTCTTGATCTGGACGCAAGCTTAGCCTGTCTTTCTTCAGAATACATGCTCTTTCAACTACCTCATCTTGATAAATGTAATAGATGTATGTTTTTGGGTTTTGGTCACCCAGCAATTTAAACTTATGTTACCAGAGTACTACATTGTTTCCTGCTTTGCACAGTCAATGGTGGAAAGTTCAAATACTTGCTCTACTTACCCTGTGACAGCTAGATTATGGCCCATAACTTAGATTTGGCCCATCAGATATAACTGCCTTTGAATCTGCAGGGAGAGTCACAAGGAAGCAGAGGCAGTTTAGAATTTACTTTCATGGTAGCAGCACTACCAAACTGTCCATGGTGACCCACCAGAAGAGCAATGGCAGTTATGATCGAGGCTTCTGGCCTTTGTTTCTGTAATTGTTCAGTGTTTGGTCCTCTAAGATGGTTCTGTAGTAATTTCCTAGGGGTATTCAAAACAGGCGCTACAAATTCTTGTTCTGCTTGTTAACCAGAGTTAATTTCCCAAGAAACAGGATTATTGTGGAAGATAATAAATCTGATTTCTAGTGGTTAATACCAATAGTAGATGAAATAGGTATAATAAATATAAATGACATTATTACTTAAGTTCCTAATGGTAATAACATTTAATATAGTGTCACAGTGAATTGGGGAAAAAAATAAAGTGTTGTGCCTTAGTTATTCATATAAGTGATATTTTCCTGAATATATTTATGCCTGGAAACTCAACATCTATGTCTATAACATTATACTAGTATACATGTTTTCATGGTAATTCTTACAACATTCTTCTATGAGCTAGCTCTAGTCCTCAGTTTGTAATTTTCAAATAAACTACTAATTTATTTTCCATTTTTACTGGTTGCCCACTTGCATTCATTCAGGAATAGAAAGAAACATCTTTCCCTTAAATAATAGGATTTATTCTTTTTCTCGAGTACTAGCATACAAAAACCAGTCTTAATTTTCTTTATCCTGGTTCCTTATCACATTTTAAGAATTTTAACATGATTAAATAGAATTCAACAAATCCAACCCTGTCATTTAATAGGCATGCAGATAACTGGAAAAAATATGTATCTGATTATATATAGATACTGCTGAGCAAGAGTTCAAGTGTCTCTTTATTTGTTAAGTACTTACTATGTGTTAAGAATTGCTCTCATGCTAAGAAGTGCTCATGTATAAGTACATATAAATGCTTTAATTATTAATGTATTCAATCCTCTTAACAACAAAATGGTGCATTTTGCTTATTAATAGATGAGAAAATTGAGACACAAAAGGTTACATAATTTGTCTAAGACCATAGAGCTAGTAGGTGTCAGCCAGCACACAAATACAGGTAGTCTGGCCTCTCACATGTTGCTCTCTCAGCCATTGGACTATACTGCCTCCCAGGTCTTTGGGTGCCTTCCAAAAGAGCAGTCCAAGTTATTTGGCTGCATATTTATTAGACTTATATTTTTATTCCCCAAAGATATGTCTTATATTGTTTTTTATCTTCCAAAATATAAACTCTAAGATTGATAAGTAAGATGACTTTTTTTTCTTTTTTCTGTTTTATTATTATACTTTAAGTTCTGGGATACATGTGCAGAACATATAGTTTTGTTACATAGGTATATATGTACCATTGTGGTTTGCTGAACCCAACAACCTGTCATTTACATTAGGCATTTCTCCTAATGCTATCCCTCCCCTAGCCCTCTACCCTCAGGCTCCAGTGTGAGATGTTCCCCTCCCTATATCCATGTGTTCTCATTGTTCAACTCCCACTTATGAGAGAGAACATGCAATGTTTGGCTTTCTGTTCCTGTGTTAGTTTGCTGAAAATGATGGTTTCTAACTTCATCCATGTCACTGCAAAGGACATGAACTCATCCTTTTTATGGCTGTATAGTATTCCATGGCATATATTTGCCACATTTTCTTTATCCAGTCTATCATTGATGGGTATTTGTGTTGGTTCCAAGTCTCTGCTATTGTGAACAGTGATGAAATAAGCATACATATACAACCTGTAAGGGATGTGAAGGACCTCTTCAAAGAGAACTACAAACCACTGCTCAAGGAAATAAGAGAGAACACAAACAAATGGAAAAATATTTCATGCTCATGGATAGAAAGAATCAATATCATGAAAATGGCAATACTGTCTAAAGTAATTTATAGATTCAATGTTATTTCCATCAAGTTATCATTGACTTTCTTCACAGAATTAGAAAAAAAAATTACTTTAAATTTCATATGGAACCAAAAAAGAGCTTCTATAGCCAACACAATCCTAACCAAGAAGAATAAACCTGGAGGTATCAGGCTACCTGACTTCAAATTATACTACAGGTTACAGTCACCAAAACAGCATGGTACTGGTACAAAAAGTTATATGTAGATCCATGGAACAGAACAGAGGCCTTAGAAATAACATCACACATCTACAACCACCTGATCATTGACAAACCTGACAAAAATAAGCAATGGGGAAAGGTTTTCCTATTTAACAAATAAATGGTGTTGGGAAAACTGGCTAGCCACGAGCAGAAAGCTGAAACTGAATGCCTACCTTGCACCTTATACAAAAATTAACTCACAATGGATTAAAAACTTAAATGTAAGACTTAAAACCATAAGAACCCTAGAAGAAAATTTAGGCAATACCATTCAGGAGATAGGCATGGCCAAAAAATTCATGACTAAAACAACAAAACCAATGGCAACAAAACCCAAATTTGACACATGGCATCTAATTAAAGAGCTTGTGCACAGAAAAAGAAATTATCATCAGAGTGAACAGGCAACCTACAGAATGGGAGACAATTTTTGCAATCTAGCCATCTGACAAAGGGCTAATATCCAGAATCTACAAAGAACTTAAACAAATTTACAGGAAAAAGAAAGAAACAACTCCATCAAAAAGTGGGCAAAGGATGTAAACAGACACTTCTCAAAAGAAGACATTTATGCAGCCAAAAAACATATTTTAAAAAGCTTGTCTTCACTGGCTGTTAGAGAAATGCAAATCAAAACCGCAATGAGATACCATCTCACATCAGTTAGAATGGCAATCATTAAAAAGTCAAGAAACCAACAGATACTGGATAGGATGTTGTAAACTAAGGACATTTTTACACTGTTGGTGGGAGTGTAAATTAGTTCAACAATTATGGAAGACGGTGTGCGATTCCTTAAGGAGCTAGAACCAGAAATACCAGTTGACCCAGCAAACACATTACTGAGTATATATCCAAAGGAATATAAATTATTCTACTATAAAGACACAAACTGTTTATTTTTAGTAAATTAGAATTAATGCAATTGAAAGTCATAGGTCTTCAAAGTAGCCATTTAAACCATGAAAATTACCTTTGCTTAAGATATATTTGGATTGCTAGGCAATCTAAAATGCTTTTTAGGCAGCAAGTCTTTATTTTGAAAGCCAGATTTGATTTTTGGAAACAAAAAAATAATTTTCTAAAGTAATTATTGTGTTGATGTGAAGATCAAAATACATAATAGCACTGTAGGCAGATAATATTTAACACAATAAGATGTTTCATTTTGTGTGTGGGGGGGAGTGGGTGGGTATGTGTGTGTGTAAGGTGATCTAGAAGATATTTCAAAGCTGGAGCTCTTTAGATATTTTGAGTTATCACAAGATATTTAACATTGGTGGATATTTTTCCAGGTTTACAACACTGTAAAGACAAAGGATACCATTAGCTATGCTATGTCCAGTGACACTATAAATCAACTAAACAAAATTATCCTTTTGACCTTCAACCACATTTAAAATTTTTCTTCTATATTCCTGATATTACAGATGTATAATATGTGATGCAGAAAAACCGAGTTGATTTTTTAGCAAACTAGGACATTGAAAAGAGCAGGTAGCATTATGAAGATACAAACAAGAGGGGAAAAGGAGGGTGTGTTTGCTTTGCTTTTACTTTTGTAGCTTAGAAGAGGCAATAAGGTGGTGGAATGTAAAACTATGCCATTTTTACTAATTAATCATATGCTAAAAAAAGATTGAATTTGTGTTTGGAAATTTAAAGTTTTTGGAGAACATGTTTACCTTTGCATTGGTAATTTCTAAATATAAGCAAAATTTTAAAATCTGTTAAAAGTCAATTTTTTTCTAAACAAAAGCAATATTTTTTTAAATTACTGAAGCAAAAAATTACAAAATCTCTATGCAAATAGTGAAACTTGTTAAAATATTCTAAATACTAGTAACTATTTGTGAAACAGTTAGATACCGGAATAAGAATGTGTTTTCCATGTCTTCTCAACAGATGCTTTTACTGTGTCCTTTTATTTACCTTCAGTATGTAGTTAGGTTAAGTGCCAGTGGTCAAACTGGAAAATCTTGTAATTTACAGCACAAGAATGAAGACTACTTGAAATATCCAGGTATACTTGAACACAGATAAAATTATTTTTATGATTAAAAATCATTACCAAAATTAAAACTCTAGGTCTAATAAAGTACAAACATATTGAAATAACTTCCCTTAAATTATAAAAACAATACTTAACAAAGCTCTAGAGATAATTTATTTTATTGTAAAATTCTCATTCCTCAGAAAATCTGGCAAACCTCATTCAGTGAAGTCATCCTGTACAGGCTTACTTGTGGTCATATATTTCACCAGCAGTTTCTGAAGGAAGAATGCAAAAGAAAGAGATAACTTCTTTACCGCAGTATGAATTCATGTTTCCCAAATCACATAACAGTTTGCTAACTTGGTTGGAATTTATAGACTGGTATGTTGTGGGTAACATTAGTTCTACCCTAAGAATGTCTTTTTTGTAGTACCCTACAGACTATGCTTAATAAACCATGGCTTAGTGTTTTGAATAATTTCAACAAAGGAATAATTTTATAGTGATGAACTTCACGGACAGGACAGTGTGTTGCTCCTTTATAGCTGTATTCACACACTGATTTGCATCTATTAGATTACCAGATGTTTTTTAATAACATATTCAAATTGAGAAGACTGATAAGAAGCCTTAGTTTCTGTAATTACCAGAAACTTAACTAAATGCCAAAGGCATTGTTGAAAGTATTTTTCATCTATTGATATTATTTTTACTGTAAGTAATTTCAGCGGCTATTTTAGAATATATCTTTCAAGATCTGCCCCTTTACATATTTCTTCCCCAATTATTTAATCATTATTCAAATGAAGACTTTTTATTACATAACTTAGAGTGATGAATTTCATTTTTAAATTTTCATAGATGATGAAAGGCAAGAGAAAGTGATAAATAAAATAAATGAATACACCTGCTTTTCACATAACAACAGGGTCTAAAATTTCCAAAAGCTCTTAGAACGATAGTTCACATGATTGAAATTATTCCCTATAAAATTCCATGTTGTTGTCTTTGAACCCTTGTTATATTTTATTACATGCATATTTATCTTTATCCATATAATATGAGCAATTTGAGTTTTCCATTTTAACCTAAAATATTCTATAAGACATTTATGAGCAGCTAATGTCTAAGTTGCCATTATGGAGCAAGAACTTGTGCATTTTTTAAGGGGGTAAGCTCTTCATTGCTCTCCTGCTACACATTGTTACATCTCATTCAAGTCCAAATTATCTTTCTGTTATTTACTTTTCAGCATTAATATTTTCAGATAACCCTCCAGTCAGCTAGTTGACAAAGATTCATTTACTCATTCAAAGAATTCGGTGCATTCTTTGCTTTACTCATATTCCCAGATTAAAAGAAATGCCAGGGAAATGTATGGTTATTAGATGACATAAGCAGATAAGCTAACAGAGATAGACATTATATTTATGAGAAACAAATTCTCTCAGCCATGTTTTTCTAAAGAGAAAGATGTTGAACTAAATGAATGGATTCCTTTTGGTGTAATATAGTGAGGGAAAGAAAAATAGGTCTTAATTCTTTCTAATATTCTCATTTTGTTTCCACAAACATTTCTCCTGAGCTGAAAAACTCCACCCAGCTCTCAGCTTTCCAAATAACTTCCTGATTCAAACAAAACAAAACAAAACAAAACAAAAATTTCTCAAAAGAGAAACATTTCAGTGCATGTTCTGTGAACATGAAAACCATCTTAGCATAATTTATAGTAAACATAACTGGAAGATATTTTAATATATTTAATACTTTATGCAACATTTTGGAAGGAAGCATGAACTATAACACTAATTTTTTAAATGAATTTCATAATAAAGTATCTAAATATGTGATTAAAATATTGAGTGCTACAAAAATAAAGCTAAATTAATGTGGCACTTTCTAGGAGCTCCAACTTTCAGAGTGGAAACTCTGATGCTGAATGAAAATCAAAGAAACAACATTCATCTTGATAATTAATTTTACCTCATCTCTTTATACTTCATCTCTTTATCAGAGTGATTGCCAGACTATAGGCTAACTCAGTGCTTTCCATAGTATGTTCCAGTAATATTATTCTTAGAAGATGAAAAAGAAAATGATTTCAATTTCAAATTAGTTTTAGAAATGTTATCTAGACATACCCTTTTTTAATAGTCACAATGCACATTAATATTTGCAAAAGTCTAATAGGTAGTAGTTTAGAAAAGTCTTAACTTTGCTCAACTAGATATTTTAAAAATGTAATAGACTATAGAAGCCAGAAAATCACTTAATGCTTACTAATATTTTGTTGAACTCTGAGAATGCACTTTGTGTGTGTTAGGTCTGGTTGGTTCCATTTCTGACATCCATGGATGGATTTCAAAGGAACTATCAACACCACAAATTGTATACAGTCAGTTGGGTTTATTTAAATGCTTTCATGTGGAGAGAGATTATTATTCTTTATTAGATTTCTGTGAATTTTTGCTTACCAAATACTACTTTTCCCTTAAAAGCATTATTTTTTTACTTAACAAATGAAATGAAGTTCTTGGTTCTTACCTAATTATATAATAATGCACATAATATTAAAAATAATTATAAAAGAAAATTAATAATTTTGCATATCATTGTACAATAATGCTAAACTCATAAAATAAACCATAAAATAAAAACAAATGACAACTGAAAATAGGCTACCAGCCAAAAAATTGAGCCTAGGAATAGAACCATACAGATCTGGTCAACTGCTATTTTATAAATGAGTAAAGGCATTTAATGGAGAAAGGATAGTGATTTCAACAAATAGTGCTGAACTACACATACATATGCAAAATATAAATCTAGATATAGATCTTACACCTTTCAGTATAATTAATTCTCAGTTGATGGTAGAACTAAGTGTAAAACACATAGAACAACCTCCAATGCCAAATTTTGCTGAATTTTTTAAAAAGTAGGTGTGATATGAATGTCTTTTTTCTCAGATGAGAGCAATATCCCTTGAGAATCTGAATGAGTAGTGAATATCCAAATTCCTTGTTTTTCCTTAGTTCTTGTAAAATAATACTCTTATTTTTGCCTCTCTACAGTTTCTCTAACTTCGTATTTCTTTAGTCCAACTTTTTAAGTTTGAGTACACAAAAATGATTGCAAAAAATTAAAATTTAAAATTCTGGAAGATAACACAGAAAATCTAGGTGAACTTGTGTTTGGCCTTTTTTTTTTTTTTTTATAATGATGAACAAAAGCACCATTATAAAACAAAATCAAATGGGACATTATTAAAATTAAAAACCTAAATTTTCATAAGGATGCTGTTAAGAGACAAAAGCCAAGACAAACACTAAACTAGGAGAAAAAATTCGAAAAATGCATAGCTACCCTAAAAGTCTTTGTATATCTAAAATGTACAAATAATTTTTGAAACTAAGTAATAAGAAACAAAAACTCAATTGAAAAATAATAAGAAACAAACAACTCAATTGAGAAATGGATCAAAGATCTGAGCAGACATCTCACCAAAGGAGATAAATATATATGTATATAATAATAGCATGGATAAATAAATAGAATATATCTTCTCCTATTTATATACATGTATGTTAAAGAATATATATGAATATAAATAGAAGCTCTATTTCATATGTTATTAGGGAATTACAAATTAAAACAATGAACAGATACCATCACACATCTATTAGCGTGGTTAAAATGCAAAACCTAGACATTGTTAAATGCTGGCAAGGATGTTGATTAACAGAAACTCATTCATTGTGGAAATGCAAAATGAAACAGACACTTTAGAAGGCAGTTTGGTAGTTTCTTACAAAATTAAAAATAGTCTTACTATAAAGTCTAGCAATTGTTTTCCTGGTATTTATTCAAAGATATTGACAACTTATGTCCACATAAACAACTGCTTACAAATGTGTATATCAGTTTTATTCACAATTGTGAAAACTTCAAAGTAACCAAGATGTCCTTCAATAGGTGAAAGAACAAGTAAACTGGTATATCCAAATGGTGGAATGTTATTCAGTGATAAAATGAAATGAGTTATTAAGCCCTGAAAAGTTATGAAGGTAACTTAAATGCATATTGGTAAGTGAAAGAAGCCAATCTGAAAAAGCTACATGCTGTATAACCTCAAATCTATGACATTCTGGAAAAGACAAAAATACAGAAAAATAAAAAGTTCAGTAATTGCCAAGGCCTTGGCAGGTAGAATGGAGGGATGAATAGATGGAGAACAGGGTATTTTTAGGACAGTGAAACTATTATGGATGAAAATATAACAACAAATACTGACAAATACATATCATACATTTCTCAAAATCAATAAAATGTGTAGCAAAAGTGAATGCAAATATAAACTATGGACTTTAGCTAAAAATATTGTGTCAGTGCTAGCTCATCTGTTATAACAAATACACCACAGTAATGCAAAATATTAATCACAGGGAAACTCAGGTTTGGAGATGGGGACCAAGGGATTTAAGGAACTCTCTGCACTCTGCTCAATTTTGCTATAAATTTAAACTAGTCCGAAAAGTGAAGTCTACTAACTAAAACATTAAAAACATGGTGCCAGTGAAAATAATGCTAATAATTTAATTGCCTTACATGGTAAACACCAAATATGAGAAACTATCTTTAAAACAGAAACATTGCTGTAAACAAATTAACCTCATTTATCCAGTCTTTTAAAAAAAATCTTTAAAACTAGCTTGTTTTGTTTTGTTTTTGCATATTTCCAGGCAGTTTTACCTGGAGATAGTGTGAGATACTGGTTGTATGTAGGCAGCAATGCATGAAATCACAAATTATGGTTTTTATTTGCATCTAGCCAATGAAATTCACACATTAGTAAACTCTTCTCAGAATGAAACAGTTGGCTGATTTAAATTATGGTTATTATCCTAAGAGCTTGATGCAAAGCTACTCATGTCAGATTGGTTTATTTGTTACATATAACCTGCAACAAATTTGGGGGCAGAAGGGAAAACTGCTGACTAGGGTACTTTTGATATGTCAGGGATGCTTAACTGGAAATGTTGTCATGCTCTGTTAATACACTGGCCCAGCATAACAGAGCCTCTGTTCTCTGTATTTACATCACCAAAGTGAGGCAACATATTTCTGGTGCTGGATGTCTATGACACTCACATAAACAGATGTTATAACGTGTATTTCAAATGGCAAAGTTTATTTTAGTTAATATCTATCAAAGATTCCCATTTTGTGGGTCAGTATAGTCTCTGTTTTTTAAACTGCATATTGAGAAATTATAGTGGTATATATTTACAAGGTATGAACTATGAAGTGTTGCCATAATTTTTTAATACAATGTGAAATGGTTAAATTAAGTTAATTAACATACCTATCACCTCAAATATTTAAGTTTTTGTGATGAGAACATTAGATATTTACTGTAATATTGAAATGAACAGTATGCAATTATTAGGTATTTTTAACATGCTGTGCTTTTGAAAAAAAAAATCAAGCTTATTCCTGCTATCTAACTGAGGTTTTGTACCTTTTAGCTATCATCTTCCCATTGACTTCAACCCTCAGCCCCTGGAAACTTCTATTCTATTTGGGTCTCCTGTGAGTTCAATTGATTTAGATTTTACATGTAAATGAGAATATGCAGTATTTGTCTTATGTGTTTGGCTTTTTTCACTCTATAATGTCCTCTACTTCCTTCCATGTTGTTTTCTTTATTCATCCATCCCATGATGGACACTTAGGTTGAATTAACATACTGACTATTGTGAATAGTGCTGCAATGAACATGGGAGTGAAATACATACTGATTTCAGTTTTTTTTTCTTTTTTTCGAGACGAAGTCTTGTTCTGTCCCCCAGGCTGGAGTGCAACGGCATGATTTTGGCTTACTGCAACCTCCACCTCCAAGGTTCTAGTGATTCTCCTGACTCAGCCTCCTGAGTAGCTGGAATTACAGGCACCTGCCACCATGTCTGTCTGATTTTTGTATTTTTAGTAGAGACAGGGTTTCACCATGTTGGTCAGCTGGTCCCGAACTCCTGATCTCAGGTGATCCACCTGCCTTGGCCTCTCAAATTACTGGGATTATAGGTGTGAGCCATCGCACCTGGCAGATTTCAAAACTTTTGGGTCAATACTCAGAAGTGGGATTGCTGGACCATATGGTAATTCTACTTTAGTTTTTCAATAATAATTCATGCTGTTTTCTATAATGGTCATGCCAATTTACATTTCTACCAAGAATGTACAAGTGTTCCCTTTTCTTTACATCCTTACCAACCATTGTTATCTCGTCTTTTTTATAAGAGCCATTCTAAAAGGTGAGAGGAGACATTTCACAGTGGTTTTAATTTATGTCTCCCCAATTATTAACAATGTTGAGGATTGTTTTATGTATCTGGTAGCCATTCCCATGTCTTCTTTTGAGAAGTGTTTTTTCATGCCCCCTGCTTATTTCTTAATCAAATGACATTTTTCTTTATAGAGTTGAGTTTCTTCTATATTTTGGATATTAATTCTTTATCAGATGTATGGCTTGGAAATATTTTCTCTCAATCTGAAGATTGTCTTTTCACTGTTGTTTCCTTTAATAGATAAATTTTAAAACATTGTGATGTAATCCCATTTTTCTATCTTTGGTGGTGTTGCCTGTGCTTTGGGGATTAAATCTAAAAAAAATATTGCCCAGCCCAATGTCATGTGGTTTTACTTCTTTTTTTTTTTCTATTAGTTTTATAGTTTCATATCTTAAGGATAAGTCCTTTTTTTAAAAAAAAATTCTTTTATGTTCAGGGGTGTATGTAAATTCATGTAATGAGGGTTTGTTGTAAAGATTATTTCATTGCCCAGGTATGATGCTCAGTACCCAAGCTTTGCCTTTTCTACTCCTCTCACTTCTTCCACCTTTCACCCTCAAGTAGACCATAGTGTCTTCTTTTTTCTTTTTTTGTGTCCATGTGTTCTCATCATTTAGCTCCCACTTGTAAGTGAGAAAATACAGTATTTGATTTTCTGTTCTGGCATTAGTTTGCTAAGGATAATAGCCTCCAGCTCCATCCATGTTCTGAAAAAATACATATTATTCTCTTTTATGGCTACATAATATTCCACTGTATATATGTACCATATTTTCTTTTTCCAGTCTGTCGTCGATGGGCCTTTACGTTGAATCTATGTTTTAGCTATTGTGAATAGTGCTGCAATGAACATTTGTGTGCATGTGTCTTTATAATAGAATGATTTTCCTTACACCACATATAAAAATCATCTCAAGGTAGATTGAAAACTTAAATGTAAAACCCAAAACAACTATAAAAATTCTGGAAGACAACCTAGGCAATATCATTCTGAAGATAGGAATGGGCGAAGATTTCATGACAAAGACATCAGAAACAATTGCCACCAAAACAAAAATTGATAAATGGAATCTAATTACACTTAACAGTTTCTGCACAACAAAAGAAATATCAAGACCTAAAACAAACAATATACAGAATAGGTAAAAATATTTGCAAACTATGCATCTGACAAAGGTCTAATATTCAACTTCTATAAAAAACTTAAGCAAGTTTACAAGACAAAAACAACCCCAGAAAAACAGTGGGCAAAGGATATGAACAGACACTTATTAAAAGAAGACATACATGTAGCCACCACCAGATGAAAATAAAAAGCTCAATACGACTGATCATGAGAGAAATGCAAATCAAAACCACAAAACTCAAGCCAGTCAGATTGATTATTAAAAAGTCAAACAATAACAGATGTTAGCAATGTTGCGGAGTAAAGGGAACACCTATACACTTTGGTGGGAGTGTAAATTAGTTCAACCATTGTGGAAAGCAGTGTGGGATTCCTCAAAGAGCTAAAAGCAGAACTACCATTCAACCTAGGAATCCCACTACTGGGTATGTACCCAGAAATGTTTAAGTCTTTAATCCATTTTTTAGTTGATTTTTGTATACAATGTGAGATAAGGGACCAATTTCATTCTTTTGCATGTGGATATCTGATTTCCCCTATACCATTTATTGAAGAGACTTATCTTTTTCTAATTAACACCTTTGTCAAAGATCAACTGACCACCAAAATGTGGATTCTTTTCTTAACTTTCTATTCAACATACACAAATCAATAAATATGATATACCACATTAACAGAATAAAAAACCAAAATCATATAATATGAAAAGAAAAAAAGCATTTGGCAAAATCTAATGTCCTTTCATGATACAAACTCTGAACAAATTTAGGGTTAAGGGCAGGGTTAAGATTAAGGTCAGAAGAAAAAAAAAGACAAAAAAAACTTGGTATAGAAGAAATGTATCTTAACACAATAAGAGTCATATTTTAAAAACCCACAGTTAATATCATACTAAATGTGGAAAAGTTGAAAATTTTTTCTCTAAGATCCTTAACAAGTTAAGGATACCCACTTGTACTAGGTCTATTTGATGTAGTACTGGAGGTCTTAGCTAGAGCAGTGAGGTCAGATAAAAAAAGATATTCAAATTATGAAGGAAGATATTAAATTCTCCCTCTTTGCAGATAACATGACCTTATATATTGAAAACTCTAAATATTCCACTAAAAATACGGTATGAACTGTTAAGTTCAGTAAAGTTGCAGGATACAAAATGAATATGTGAAAATCAGTAACCTCTCTCTACTCTTAACAATAAACTTTACCAAAACAAGATTAATAGAATAATTCCACTTACAATAGTCATGAAATAATCACAAATGAATTTAATCAAGACGGTGTTATTTTGTAACTATTGTAAGAGGAATTATTCTATTAATTATAAGATATTAATACAAATCGAAGAAGATACAAATAAATGAAGACATATGTTCTTAGATTGTAAAAATAAATATTGTTAAAATGTTTGCACCACTAAAATAATCTAAAAATTCAATGTAATTCTTAACAAAACCATATGTGTTTTTCATAGAAATAGTAATCCTAAAATTCATATGAAAATGCAAAAAAAAAACAACANACAACAAAAAAAAACCACCTGAATAGCCAAGGCAATCATAAGAAAAAAAGAAAAAAGTTGGAGACATCATACTACCTGATTTCAAACTATGCTACAATGTGATAGTAGTTAAAACAACATGGTACTAGCATGAAAATTGACACATTGACCAATGGAACAGTTTACTTTCTTTAACTAGTCATCTTAAGGAACTTTATTAGGTGTCAGTACCAGAAAAGCCATTACATTGAGAAATTGAGAAATGCATAGTATTTCATGCATAGAGAATGAGAAATTATCCTGAGTTGTTTAAGAAATAAAAAATTTATAGTAAGTATAAGGACAAATGTGTGAAAGATCTTGCTAAGTCAGACATTATTATTTTCTACAATATGAAATTGCATTATTATCATGGATATAGCTAGTTAGCAAATATGTAGAGGAATATACACACGCATATACTTTTGCAGGCAAGGTAACACTTGAGAGACCCAAACTACCACATAGAAAAAGAGTTACCTGAGAACATGTTCTATTTTCTGTAGTTATTTTTTTTCTTAATAAAGCTTCTACGTTAAGACATCACTGCATTTCAGCATATATTTATGGTAACCTCTTTATGCCAGTCAACTTAATATTCTGTACTTTCAATTTATTTCCGATTTCTGCAACCCAGATAGCAAACTCCAATGCAGAATTTTGCTGAAATTTTTCTAAAAGTAGATGTAATATGAATACCTCTTTTGTCTCAGATCACAGCAATATCCTTTGAGAATCTGAGTAGTGAACAGCTGACTTACTTGTCTTTATTTAGTTCTTAAAAAATAATACTCTTATTTTGTACCCTTTCTTGTTTCTCTTTGTATTTCTTTAATCTAATTATTGAAGAGTGTGAGTACATAAAAATGATTGCAAATATATTACTTCAAACCTTATCTTGCTTAAACCAATTCTGGTTATAGTTTGCTTTCTCATAAATCTCTCAATTTGAAAACCTTTGGTATTTTCAAATACCATGCCTGCAGAAGCTAATGGAAGTTAATATTTTAAGCTCACAAATATTTAAATAACGTTTACATTGTATCGAAATATTCTTATTGGTTAAAAATCAGGATTTGATACAAGTTGAGTCACCCAGAATCTGATTTTATTTATTGTTAAGCATGACCCTGGGACATTTTAGGACACAGGTATTAGCAGAAATTGATGAACTCTGAATAGAATGGAAGGTGGAAAGAGTGACAAGAACTCAGGTGGTACTTCACACTGTTTCCTCCAGAAGACTTGATTCCTCCTTCTCATTCAACCCCACTGTTGTGTTTATCCTGATTTTAAGAAATTAATATGACCTCGAATTTGGGAAAAAAAATATATTATAAAACTAATTGTTAAAAATGTTTAAGTTTAAATACGGTCTAATCCCTATATTACATAAAAATCTTTTGTTAAATCTATTGTATTTCTAATTTCTTATTCTTCTGGACATAATTACTGAATTATAGGCACTGAAAAATTATAATTGAGGATATTGATCCTTAAGATGTCTAATTTCTTAATAGTTGAAGTGTATTGATTCATTACATTGATATGCTTACAATTGCTCAGAAATTACATAGCAAAAGGGAGTTCAGTACTCAACATTTAAAAATTTTCTAGTAACTGTGAAAGTCTATTTTGTTTTTCTACCCTCAATTTTAAAATGTTGACCTATACCCTTTACAGCCTTTCCCATTTGATTATCAATGTTCCATCTATGATATTATTTAAATCAGTCAAGAGAATTCTGGAGAAATTTATTACACCTGTTGTATAAATATTTGTTGTTCACATCCGATTATATAAACTACACCTGGAATTCATAATACCTTTCCTACCATAGGAAGCTTATTTCTCTGAATGAGCACCTCTAGATTGGGTGTTTTTTGGATTACCAGAAACCGTTGGGTATTTTTTTCAACACAAAGGAAATCCAATGATTCTGCCACTACTGGTAGTATGCCAAAACGCTCAATATGCAGTGTCCTATCTTTGCTCCTGCAGAGTTCAGACTCTAGTGTGATTTTTGAAGCAACTTGCAAAGTCAAGGACAAAGTTGGTAAGTTGTAAGCAAGTATTAAAATATCCTTACATTAAATCAGATATTCTTCAGAATATAGTAGAGGGGCTTTTTAAATAACAATTCAGGCCTGATCAGCTTATCATTTTTCCAAAATAAACTGGTTATTTTTGTCCTTATTTTCTTTTTCTCCAGCTACAAAAAATCTAACCTGAAGATTATTCTATTTATCCCTTGTTGGAAGTTTATTTATTTATTTATTAAATGATTTTAGAGCAGTTTTAGGTTCTCAGCAAAATTAAGAGGAAGATACAGAGATTACCCATATAAACCCTCCCCCACTTTTATGATCCCCACCTCAGTGTGGTTTTGTAATTATAATATTGTTATTACAATTGATGAAACTACACTGGTGTATCATACTGAGGGAATGTGTTCTTTTTCTGGGTCCACGAGGGGGCGTAGTTTCAAAGGTAATAATTTCCCAGGGCCATGCTCCCCTCCCATCCATCTCCATGCGGGAGACTTAACGGTTTATGTTTAAATTTTGCAGGCTCGAGAAGAAACTAAGAGTCAATCACTCCAGTGGAAGTTCTAAGGAACTCTTTTCATTGGCCTGGGGTCTTAGAGAAGGTGAGGGTTCCTCCCAGGTTAAAAGTCCCCTTATTCCACACCCCTTCAGACTCCGTGTTTGGATCCCCTTCCAGGAACACTCCCATGGAAGCTGTTTTTCTCTGTCCTGGATTTTCCTTCTGGAGTTCCCTTCCACACTCTCTTGTGGAAGCCTGTCTTCCCCTCCTAAACTCCATCTCTCTCTATTCGCTTCCACTCAGTGTGGAAGCTGTCTTTCCACTCCTGGATTCCATCTTTTCTCTCACTCAGTTTGAGAGCTAGCGGTTTCTCTCTTCTCCTTTTTCTCTCTCTAAATAAATCACTTTCTATAAACACGTTTGAGTCCAGTATTTACTGCGCACTGTGCCGTGGTCCCCTCTCTCATTCCTGAGAGGGCAGGAGACCAAGAACCTGGAGAAATGTCCTCTCAGGGGAGCTGAGGGCACCCTGAACCTCAATGTTACAATATTGTTTACAAAAACCATTGTTTACATATGGGTTCACTCTTGGTACTCTATATTATATAGGTTTTGACAAATGTATAATAATATATATCCACCACTATGAAATCATACTGGTTTTTACTGCCCTGAAAATCCTCTGTGCTCTGACTATTCATACCTCCCTTTTCCATAACCCCTGGCAATCACTGATCTTTTCACTGTTTCATGGTTTTGCCATTTCCAGAATGTCATAAATTGAAATTATACAGTATATAGCCTTTTCAGATTGGCTTCTTTCACCTAACAGTTTTTAATATGTCACTTTCATAAATTTTCATGTCTTGATGCCATATTTTCTTATAACTAAATAGCATTTCATCATTTGGATGTTCCACACTGTGTTTATTATTGTAGAAAATCTTGGTTGCTTCCACATTTTGTCAATTATGAATAAAGCTACTTTAAATGTTCATGTGCTGATGTTTCTATGGACATATGTTTTCAACTCCTTTAGGTGAATACCAAAAAGCTCAATTGTTAAATCTTATAAGAGTATGTTTAGTTTTGTGAAATACTGCCAAACTAACTTCCAAAATCATTGTCCCATTTTGCAATGAATGAGATTCCCCATTGCTCCACATCTTCCCAGCATTTGTTGCTTCAGTGTTCTTGGATTTTGGCCACATTAATAGGTGTGTTACGGTACTTCATTGTTATTTTAATGTGCATTTTTCTGATGATATATGGTTTGGAACATCTTTTCATATGCTTATTTACAATCTTTATATGTATTTTTGGTGAAGATTCTGTTAAGGTCCTTAGCCCATTTTTGAGAATTGGAGTTTATTTTCTTTAATAGTCCTTTATCACATACGTGTATTGTAAATATTTCTGCTCAGTCTGTGGCTTCTCTTCTTATTATCTTAACAGTGATTTTTACATAGAAGAAAATTTAAGTTTAATGTATTCCTGATTATTGTTTATTTCATAGATCATGCCTTTGGTGTGATATCAAAAAAGTAATCACCATATCCAAGGTCATGCGTGTTCTTTCCTATGTTATCTTCCAGAATTTTTATAGTTCAATCTTTAACATTTAGGTTGTAATCCATTTTGAATTAATTTTTGTTAAGTGTATAAGATCTGTGCCTGGATTCATTCCTTTGCATACAGATGTTTAGTTATTCCAGCACTGCTTATTGAAAAGATTATCCTTTTCCCATGCTAGTGCCTTTGTTCTTTAGTCAGAGGTCTGTGTACTGTATTTATATGAGTCTATTTATTCCGCTGAACCATTTGTCTGTTTCACCCCCAATACAATACCATTTTGAACACTGCTGTTTTATAGGAAATAGCAGCATTTTTGTTGAAGTCAGGTAATGTCAGTCCTCTGACTTTGTTATTCTCCTTTAGTATTAAGTTAGCTATTCTGGGTACTTTACCTTTCCATATAAATATTATGTTTAAATTTATTTACACTTGTTGATATTCACAAAACATATTGCTGAATTGTAGAGTGTTGTTGTTGTTGTTTTTAATGTTGCTAAATTAATCCAGCCAAGAACTCAAGTTTGATTTAATTGGAGGAATTATGTAATTAATCAGGGTAGTTCCTTCATTTAACTAGTTACGAAATTATCACTGGATCCACTGAACAAAAGTTTACTGAGTGCTTACAATTAAACCAAACATTATATACAATGTTCCTATTATTATTACACTCGACCTAAACTATTTTGTCATGTATCCAATTGCAATCATATCACTTGATTTGGCTACAAAATAGCCTAAGATAAAAAGATAGATGGCAGTTTTTTAAGAGTAGTAAAAACCTGCAGTGAATTTAAAAGCAAGTGAACTTAGTTTTTTATTTTTCCTCCTTTATATGAAAAAATAATGGTTATATAAGTATAATAAATACATTGATTACGTGTTAGACCAGCGTTTGTAATGAGCATTTACATCAACATGAAACCACACAATCTGTGTCATTGCAATAATTATATATTAAATCAATGTATTTCAGAGGTATGTACAGATAATATCGTGGAGCTGAGGTTAGGGGAGAAGAAAGAATATACAAGCTAGCAAAAAGGCACAACACAAGCATTTAGATGTGTATTTGTTACTCCGTAGGCACTGAGAGTAGAGGAAATAAACACAAAGCCAATATGATAAAAAAAAAAAAAAAGTGATGACAGTGAATAGTAGCATATTTGTTCAAATTGTGCCTAAATGATTTTTTATTATAATTTAACTTATTGCATAACCTCCTACCCCCCACATTATTTCTGGGTCCTGAAACTATCTATCAAAACATTTGCATGTTAATAAAACAATTTATAATAATCCAGTCTCCTAAATGTTTAAGCTTATCCCATTTATTAAGGAGTACCTTTGTATCAATGTGAAAATAGATTAATATAGAAAATTAGTACTGGGAGTGGGGTACTGCTATAAAGATAACCTCAAAATGTGGAAGTGACTTTGGAACTGGGTAATAGGCAGAGGCTGAAAGAGTTTGGTGGGCTCAGAAAAGGACAGGAAAAGGTGGAAAAGTTTGGAATTTCTTAGAGACTTGTGGAATGGTCGTGACCAAAATGTTAATAGGTATGGACAATGAAGTACAGGCTGAGGTGGTCTCAGATGGAGATTAGGAACTTGTTGGAAATGAGCAAATATCACTCTTGCTAAGATTTAATAAAGAGACTTGTGGTATTTTGTCTCTGCCTTAGAGATCTGTGAAACTTTTGAACTTGACAGAGATGATTTAAGGTATATGACAGAAGAAAATTCTAAGCAGCAAAGTACACAAGATGTAAACTGGCTTATTCCAAAATTGCTCAGTTATATGCATTCACAAAGACATGGTTTGAAATTTGAACATGTTTAAAAAGGAAGCAGCGCAGAAAGGTTTGAAAAATTTGCAGCCTGACCATGTAAGATAAATGGAAAACTCATTTTCTGGGGAGGAATTCAAGCCTGTTGCAGAAATTTGCAACATAAGTAAAGAGGAGCTGAATGTTAATAGCCAAGACAATAAAGAGAGTGTCTCCAGATCATGTCAGAGACCTTCATGGCAGCTCCTCCCAACACAGGCCCAGAGGCTTAGGAAGGAAAAATGGCTTTCTGTGCTGGACCCGGGGTCCTGCTGCTCTGTGCAACTTCCAGACTTGGTATCCTGTGTCCCTGCCACTCCAGTTCCAGCCCTAGCTAAAAGATGCCAATGTACAGCCCAGGCTGTTGCTTCAGAGGGTGCAAGCCCCAAGCCTTGATGACTTCCATGTGGTGGTATGCTTGAGGGTGCACAGAAGACAAGAGTTGAGCTTGGAGAGCCTCTGATTAGATTTCAGAGGATATATGGAAATGCCTGAATGTCCCAGGCAGAAGTCTGCTGCAGCAGTGGAGCTCTCGTGGAAAACCTCTACTAGAGCAATACAGAGGGAAAATGTGCAGTTGGAGTCCCGACACAGAGTAGCCACTGGGTCACTGCCTAGTGGAGCTATGAGAAAAAGGCCACCATCTTCCACACCCCAGAAAGGTAGCTCTACCAACAGCTTGCACTGTGTATTTTAAAAAGCCACAGGAACTCAACACCAGCCTATGAAACAGCTGCAGGGGCTGTTTCCTTCAGAGACATAGGGGCAGATTTGCCCAAGGCCGTGAGAGCCCACCCCTAGCATCAGCATGCCCTGGATGTGAGACACAAAATCAAAGGAGATTTTGGAGCTTTAAAATGTAATGACTGCACAGCTGGTTTTCAGACTTGCATGGGATGTATAACCCCTTATTATGACCAATTTCTCCCATATGAAGTAGAAACATTTACCAAATGCCTTTACCCACATTGCATCCAGATGTAGGTGATGGGGAGGAAGGCAGCAAATCACAGTGCCACGTGTGTACCTATGCAACAATCTTGCATGTTCTTCACATGTACCCCAAAACCTAAAATGCAATAAAATAAATAAATGGAAAAAAAAAAGAAGTAACTAACTTGCTTTTGATTTCACAGGCTTATAGGCAGAATGGACTTTCCTGTCTCAGATGAGACTTTGGACTTGGAGTTTTGAGTTAATGCAGGAATGAGTTAAGACTTTAGGGGACAATTGGGAAAGCATGATTGGTTTTGAAATATAAAAAGGACATGAGATTTTGGAGAGACCAGGGACAGAATGATATGATTTGGCTCTTTGTCTCCCTCCACCAAATCTTCTCTTTAATTGTAACCCTGCATGTTAAGGGAAGAACCTGTTGAGAGGCGACTGGATCATGATGACAGTTTCCCCATGCTGTAATCATGATAGTGAGAGAACTCTCATGAGATCTGATGGTTTTAAAGTGGCAGTTTTCCCCTGTGTCCATACTGTTTCTCTCCTGCAACCATGCAAGACGTGCCTTATTCCCTTTCACCTTCCGCTATGATTGTAAGTTTTCTGAGGCTTCCCAAGCCATGTGGAACTATGAGTGAATTAAACCTCTTTCCTTTCTAAATTACCCATTTTCAGGTAGTATCTTTATATTAGTGTGAAAATGGACTAATTAATACACCAGAACAGCAAACTTTCTACAATAAGCCACGTAGTAAATATTCTAGCCTTTGCAAGTCAGATAGATTCTAACCTTACTATTCAAATAGTCAATGTAGAACAGCCATGGGAACTATGCAAATAAATGGGTATGGCTGTGTTCCAATAACACTTGATTTACAATAATTAATAACAGACTAGATTTGATCCTTGGGCCTTGGTTTGCTTTTCTTGTATATGCTGTCATGGAAAGAGTTGAATACTCTTTTTTGGAAAAAGTCAATGCAGTGATTCTTAATAAGAATGATATGTTTTTCGGCTAACGTGTGAAATGATCTGGCTCAATCTAGCATAATTATTTAGAATAATGTATAACTCAGAGTCAAGATTTGTCCTTCTTAAAGAAATTAAAAAGAAAAAAATCCTACCTCCTTGAATTCAGAAATTAAAATACATATCCTGAAAGTCATAGTTAGATGTACAATTTTACAAAGAGAAAGAATGTATGTGAACAGTAACCTATGAACTTTAGATATGCTTTCTGTTGTTTAATCATATGGTTTTTAACTTAGAATAATAAAACAGTAGAAAAAAATTATTGCATTTCAATAAGTGGAAAGATGGGTTCAGGGAGGTTAAGTGACCCTTTCATGGTCATAGCTAGTGTTTTTATTTAGTTGAATTATCAACTTATTTGTTTCCAATTAAAGAATAATACTATTCTCACTCATTTGCCCTAACCCTTCTGGAGATACCCATACTTGTTTTTAAGTATTGGTTTCTGTTTTTTGATACAGTAAAGCCAACCCTATTATCCTTTGTACAGCTAACCTTCAGGTTACTCTTGGCAGTTTAAAAGTAAACAGGCTTCCAAATTAACCTTTGGAAAGTGTTGCAATTAATGATGACATCCTGTCATTAAGGATGAAGAAAACCTTAAGATAAAAAATATTATCTGAGTTTCTCAAATTGTTGATGTATTGATTAATGTATAACCAGCTAACATTGAGAAAGATGCTGATTTCTTTCTGAATCATGAAGTTTGACTGATTGTTCTACCATACACATTTCAGCCTGTATCTTACAATGTGTAGCTAATGATTGTAAACTCTATATTGTGCCCTCCAATGAAAAAGGAGAACTCCAATATGAGAAACGCCCCTCCCTTCATCTAAACAGTCTTAAAACAACAACAACAACAACAACAACAATTCAGCTTCTATTTTAGGTTCAGAAGGTACATCTGCAGGTTTGTTACCTGGTGAGATTGGGTGACACTGAGGTCTAGGGCACAAATGATCCAGTTACCAGGTAGTGAGCATAGTACCCAATAGGTAGTTTTTTATCCCTTGTCCCTCTCTTCCTTTTCTCCTCTCTACTAGTCTCCCGTGTCCATTACTCCCACCTTTATTATTTGTCCCCAATATTTAGCTCCTACTCGAAGTGAGAACATGTGATATTTAGTTTTCTGTTCCTAATTTAATTTGCTTAGGATAATAGTTAGCTGCATCCATGTTGCTGCAAAACATGTGATTTCATTCTTTTGTGCAGCTGTGTAGCATTCCATGGCATATATGTACCTCACGTTATTTATCTAATTCACCATGATGGGCATCTAAGTTGATTCCATGTCTTTGCTATTGTGAATGGTGCAACAATGAACATACAAGTGTGTGTGTGTCTTTTTGATAGAATGATTTATTTTCCATTGGGTATGTACCTAGTAATGGGAGTTTTGGAGTTGAATGGTAGTTCTAAGTACTTTTTGAGCTTTATGTATTGAGTATCAATTTACTTGTTTCATTGTATTGTTCTCGAAACTTCATTCATGGTGATACAGAAAGCTGTTCTTTATTTTTATTTACTGCAATATAAAGCTACCTTGTATAAAAGACATGTGTTTTTATTATTCTATTTGTAGATTGTTTTATTACCTTTTGTTTATCTTTGGACTCATTATGAACAATCAATATTTTTATAACCTGTGATTATATATTATTTTCCAGGGCTTCTTATATATTTGTTTAAAAGTGTCTAGTAAAAACATCTAGCTATTAGTGGAAGTGTTGTTTATTGGAATGTACATATTTAGCTTTACAGAATAGTTATCAACTTGTCCATAGTAGTTGTATCAGCTGATTTTTCATTAACAGTGTATTAGGGTCCACACTGTTACAATTCTTCACAGATACTAATAGTATCTGACAAAAATATCCCTGCTAATTGTGGTGGTTTGAATTAATTTCATTAAGTTTTATTTAACAAATCTCTACTTACTGAATAGGTTGACATTTTTAATGTATTTATTACATATTATTGCATATTTTTCAAGGAAATGTTCATAATTTTGTTGTTGTCTATCTTATGTCGATTGTCTTTTTGCTTTTCATGTATGTTTTAATTCATTTGTGCTGCTGTAATGAAATATGGTAGATTGAGTAATTAAGAACAGAAATTGTATTTTATCACAGTTCTGGGGGGCAGAAAGTCCAAGATCAAGGCACCAGCAGATCAGGTTGTCTGGTGAGCACTGTTGTCTGCTTCCAAGATAGTGCTTTGATGTCGCATCAGGCATCAAGACACAGGCATGCTGTGTCCTTATATGGCAGAAGGCAGGAGGGCAAGACACAGGAATGCTGTGTCCTGACATTACAGAGGAAGAAGAACAAATACTGTGTGAAGGCTCTTTATAGGGGCCTTGATCCCACTTATCAAGGAAGAGCACTCAAGACCTTATCACCTCTTAAATGCTCTGCCTCTTAATACTATCACATTGGCAAAGTTTGAATTTTGTATGGGACACATTCAAACCAAAACAATGTACACAATGTTGCCATATAATACATATTACAATTCTTTTGCAACTATATGCATTGAAATATCTTTTCCAAAACTGTGTGTATTTTTGTCTACTATTTAATGGTGTTTTTAATATACAGAAGCCTATATGTTAATATGGTAAAATATGTATACATGTACATACACATATATGTATGTGTGTTTAACACAATAACATTTTGAAAAAAAGTCAAGATTGAATCAGAAGGAAAAAAATAAACTTTTAAATTTATTTAAAAATTTTTTAAATGTGCAGCTAATCTGAATTTTAAAATAGCTAAGAAAAATGTATACAGTCAATTAAATTTCCAAATCTTGAAGGCTTCTCAAATACTAAATTTACATTTCTAGCCACAAAATTTAAAAATTTAATTAATGCTTAAAGAACGATCCATTAACACCTATGAATACACAATTCTAATATTTTTAAGGAAATTAATAGTTCCATTTTTAGTTTTCAATGTTTATTTCCATTATATCAGTCGAAGAAGTAGCTTCTACTTCATTTTAGCTCCTGTATATTTAATATGTGAATCAGTCAGAATTTTTTTCCTAAGAAATATATATTTCCAATAAAAAGTATATATTTTAACTATTTTTAAAAGTTTTGTTTTTCACATAAAACTGATGCTCATGTTGAGATACTCTATATGCTCAAGAGCATTTGAATACTGTTTATCCTAGTAGATTGCACTACATGGGGTCTGAGGCAAGAAAATCTTCTCTATCTTTCATGTTTTCTCATTGTTTTTCTTTTTACCTCCTGCCCTCCATTCTTTCCTAGAATTGAAAGGCTTTATTTTTGCTCTTATTCTTTTACACTTTCTTTTCTTTCCTTAATGTATTGACAGTCTCCCAGAATAGAGCTTACTTTATCCAAGGAAAAGGTTTTATCTTGCAAAAACATGATGTGAACATGCAATTAGAAATATTTAAAAAATAAATTCAAATTCAAATTACTCTCAGAAATCTCCTTTTTTAACATTTCAAGTATCTTAACTTTAAAATTTCTCGGCTTATTAAATCAAATGTTAATAGTATAATAAACTTTATTTATGATTAATGAGATATCAAAAGTAAGTATTTAATACTCATAGAGTTAATTCACTTAGAAGTGGTAAAAATATGCTAAAAATATTTCTAAATATGTCAATTAGTTACTGACTTGTACAATAATAAAATTTAATATTGTGTTTCAGAAAGGTAATATTTTCTTTATGTGAATTAACTGCATTGATGAATATGTTATCTATAAGGAACAGAAAAGGGAATATTTTCTCCAGTCCCAACAAAAACTTTGCTTATAATTTGAATGTTTATAAAACTTTTTTAAACTAGCAACTATTCTGACATATTTTATTGTAAAGAAAGAACCTATAAAAAATATAAGGGTCACGCAAAGTCTATACTAATCAACTTTGTCCTGTAAAAATTAAAATGCCAGTGATTATGGTAGTGATCAATAACATTAGCACATGTAGTGGTTTTAAAATTTTGAGTTTTATAGTTCTCCTTAGTTGTGCCTAGAAACGAAGAAACCTCCTTTTATGTAGGGTCCCTTACAGTTTGCCTTTCAGCCATAAGAGTTCAGCTTACCTCTGTATTATAGACTGGTCATAAAATTGAATTATTTTATTAAAGAAATGATTCTGTTGGAGACAACAGATGCTGGAGAGGATGTGGAGAAATAGGAACACTTTTACACTGTTGGTGGGAGTGTAAATTAGTTCAACCATTGTGGAAGACAGTGTGGCGATTCCTCAAGGACCTAGAAATAGAAATTCCATTTGACCCAGCAATCCCATTACTGGGTATATATCCAAAGGAATATAAATCGTTCTACTGTAAGGACACATGCACATGAATGTTCATTGCAGCATAGTTTACAATAGCAAATACCTGGAACCAACCCAAATGCCCATCGATGATAGACTGGACCGGGAAAATGCGGCACATATTCACCATGGAATATTATGCAGCCATCAAAAATGATGAGTTTGTGTACTTTGTAGGGACATGGATGAACCTGGAAATCATCATTCTCAGCAAACTGACACAAGTGCAGAAAATCAAACACCGCATGTTCTCACTCATAGGCAGGTGTTGAACAATGAGAACACATGGACACAGGGAGGGGAGCACTACACACTGGGGTCTGTTGGGGGAAAATGGGGAAGGGACGGGGAGGTGGGGGGGTGGGGAGAGATAGCATGGGGAGAAATGCCAGATATAGGTGAAGGGGAGGAAGGCAGCAAATCGCAATGCCATGTGTGTACCTATACAACAATCTTGCATATTCTTCACATGTACCCCAAAACCTAAAATGCAATAAAAAATGATTCCATAGATTTTAATAAATTATTTTCAATACAATAAAAACATAATTGATATTAATTCATTAAAACATAATTAGTTTATAAAATAAATAAATGGATGAAATATTTGAAAGTTCCTCCACTTTAGTGCAGGCTATAAGAAGAAACTCATATTTGTTTTTCTCTATAGTTGTTATTTTTTGGTTAGGTCAATCCATCTTTTATTTCATTTTTAAAATTGTTATAGAAATATCATTTGAATTCCAGCTTATCTACTGAATTTATTATGTAATATGATATCAGGCTGCATAATATCACGACAAAGATTTTTTACCAAGTTATCTCAACAGTGGCACATTTCAATAATCTCGCTGGTCAATTTTTATAAAGACAGTTTAAAAGCCAGTTAGTGGAATTGAGCAATTATTTACTTTGATATATGAGTGAAACTAATGCACTTAAACAAGTAGCATGTGCAGACACACTTAAAAAGTCAGTTTCAGTATGACAGTTTCATTACTACTGTCAAATAAAAAGACAATAACTTATTTTATAGGGATTTGGCATTTTGCATACATTTTAACTATGTCTGTATAATTATTCCACCCTTCGATGTAGTGTAGAAGCAAGGACCTTTAAACACACCCATTTCCCAAGTAAAAAATAATAATCAGCAAAAGCACCTATTCACTAAACTGTGACCAATATTTAACTCTTTTTTTTGTCTTTAGACAAACTCTTACTCTGTAGCCCAGAATGGAGTGCAGTGGTGGATCTAGTCTCATTGCAACTTCCCCACCCGAGTTCAAGTGATTTCCTGCCTCCGTCTCCTGAGTAGCTGGGATTACAGACACCCACCACCATGCCAGCTTATTTTTGTATTTTTAGTAGAGATGGGTTTTCACTATGTTGGCCAGGCTGGTCTCAAAAACCTGACTTCAGGTAATCTGACCACCTCGGCCTCCTAAAGTGCTGGGATTACAGGCATGAGCCACTGTGCCTGGCCTGATACAGTCTTTTCTAAAATAAGAGCATGCATCATACATGAAGAAAAGAACAAACACACTATTTATGTATCATTAACTTTTACATAATTTTTATGCCTTTGTGAAGTTTCTTATGACATGTCAGTTAACTGACACCTGTAGGTATTAAAAGAAATCATTTCTAAATAATCTAATTATTTGCTAACAAATTTACACATAAACCATGATAAGAATCATAAACCAATAAAAACAATTTTTTTGCCTTTACTCTTCTCAAATTATGAAGCAAAAGAATTCCTTTTTGTTTGTTTTCATTTTCTAATTGTCAGTTCCTACCACAGCAGCAGTGTTAGTCTTGAATTCTGAAGGATTTCCGAAGACATGAAAATGTTGTAGATTGTGCAAATTAAATTATGTATTCTAAAATAACTGAAAGATCAAACTGTTGGGTTATAAGAACCGAAGAGAGACAGAAGCCATCATGATGCTAGAGTTTAATTTTCTTCTTTCCTGAAAGCACAAACTTAGTTGCAATATTTATGGGGGGGAAAAAAGCTCAATAGCCATAGCAAACCACCACGGATGAAATTATGGGGCTGTTTTGGTGCCCTAGGAAGAGTCCTAAAGTTAATATGAATCCACATAAAAAAGGGCAGTAAGATATCAAAGGGCAGTAAGATACCAAACTAAATGCTAGTATCATTTTCAACTCACTGTAATGCAGGAAATTTTATCTATTTCCAGTGAGTATAGTCACGAAACTCAGCAAAGGTTATTACGATATACTTCTGTATCCACTGTCATTTGTCATCAGCCCATATGTCACTATCTAAACAGGTTCAAATACGCTATGTGATCTCAGAGCAAAAATGTTAATGGTATTTTTACACATATACACATTACATAAAACATTTATAAAGTGTTTTTAAACTGGCAACTATTTTGACATATTTTACTGTAAAGATAAAATATCTTTTAATAATAAATAGATGTATAGGTGTGCATAGGAAAAGTATTAGGTGTACCAATTTGGAATGTTTGTAAAAATAATAAATATACAGTAAATGATAGACTTAATTTTAGTAAGTCAGGTGTTTTATATTGCAAAATATAAAGAACAACCTAAATTAACTTCTACAAGTTTTAGTAGAAAATATACGAGTTTGAAGAATAAACTAAGAATCTTAGAACAATTAAAGAAATGTCTTTGAAAAGAAAAATCAGATGTATTCAATACTATTCGTTAGGGGACTATATAATAGAAGACAATTTTGGAGAGCAAACGTATATGAATGAATCATCTCTACATAATAAGTTGAGGAGGTATTTCTTTAGTAATGTACTTTGTAGCACATAAAGCCTTTCCTTATGTATATGAGAAAATAGAAATGGCACAGTCATGTATTTCATTCTAAAACTCCTCCCTACCCCTACTACTAATGTTCCGTCTGGTGATTTTCCTAAGATAAATGGATATACTTTCTCCTATCTAGACCTAAAGTTTTGCAGATACACAACAAAGAAAACATGAATGATGTAAATACATTTTCTTCATGTGTAGAATGAGAATGATGGTATTATAAGGTGAAAGATCATACTTTGTCCATAGGGTTACTGTAAGTTAAAAATGAAAAAAAAATTATACATATATATATATATATATATATACACACACACACACACACACACACACACATAATATGATTAGCAGAGTACTGGGTGCAGAGCAAATATTTAATAAATGCCAGTATTATTTTTTAAATCAGTGTTTCCAATTAACATCTCATTTTCTGTTTAACGTGCAGTTTCGTGTGTGTGTGTGTGGTGTGCCTATGTTTATTTTATAGCAAAAATTTCTAAGGGTAATGTTCAGCAGCCACTTGGAATATTGAAACTGTAACTAGATTTAGAATTATGTTTAGTAAAGCAACTAATATATATCAAACATTGCAGCTAGCTCCTAGAGAGACTCTAAGAAAAACAACTAAGACCCAATTTCTGGCCTATATAGCAAAACAGTCCAGCACAGTGCTGCCCAGGAGAGGGCCACCTAGCCTGGCTGGAGGGAAGCCAAGAGAAAACTAGAAAAAAGTTCCTGGATGAGGTGGAATCTTATCCTAAAGCACTGTGAAGATTGGATGGGGGAAAAGGGAGGAATATTTTAGGCAGAGAGAGCACATGGATGAAGGGTGAAGACACAGGATTGTGTTACAGTTAATTCGCATACCAACTCCCAATTCTACCCATTTCTGTGCAAGTCATTTGATGCTTTGAATGAGCTCTCTCACTATAAATAGAGAATACTAAAATATTTGAGCTAATTCTTCCTAGAGGTTTTCTTGAGGGAGTGATCAATTGAAATATGTGCACAGGTGTTTTTTCTAAGAGTGAAGTAAGAATGTCAGTTATAATATTTACATGAGTAGTATTTATTTTGGTAAAAAAGTTATTTATTCAGTGAGTTGTTATTGAATTACTGCTGAAATATTTAAGGTTTACTGAGTTCTTAGATTATGCTTATTCATTTTGGTATTAATTCCTTTGATCTCCACAATCATTCTACAGGTAGACTATTTAATTGCTCAAAGACAGGCAGCTAAAATTTGGAAAACCCAAAATTTAAACTCATTAATCTGGCCCCACAGCCCATAAACTCAACTCCTAAGCTTATAGTCTCACAATATTATCTAGTTATTATCTTTTATGTGGTATACTCTGTGTCTAGTGCCAGGGATAGAAGCTCCTAGCCTTCAAGGAGCAAACATACAGTCATATGGGCCCCCAGATAAGTAAATGGTGATTAGGGTAAAGGAAGTGATTGGTGTTATCAGGCATGAATGAAGACTATCTGATCTGGACCAGAAATGTGAAAAGGCCTATTTAAGGATATGATATAGAGGCTGAAAATATGAAAGATGTTTTGACAGAATCAGGCAAAGAAATTAGGAAGGACATTTTAGGCAGAAAGCCTGAAGGTAACGTAGCTGACCATTCATCCCTGTTTGTCTGAGAATGTCCTACTTTATGCCTGGTGTTCGGGCCCAATTATTAATAACACCTACTTTAACTCTCAGAGGTGTCCTGGTTTAGACGATAAATTATATAGCCACCCTACCTAAGGGCAGGGACAGAGAGTTGTGAGAAAACAGCATATCTGGCAAAATGCAAGCAATTTATCATGACTAGAATTCAGAATATGAGATGGGAATTGTGAAAGATTAGAGAGCCTGAGAATAAAGTATGAAGGACCTTGCTCCTCAGGCTAAGGGAGTTAGTTTAACTTTAAAGGTGGTGAGATGTCACTAAATGGTTTTAAACAAAGGAGATAGTGTGGTTCTATTATGCTTTGACAGATCACTCTGGCATTATTAAGAATAATATATCTGTATGATGCAAGATTAGAAGGAGGCGAAAAAAGACCTTCATGTAGCACATATTATTTAAAGTCCAACTATGTTCTGGTGTCATTCGAGGTTCTTAGGATACATCAGTGAACAAGTTATGTGAGATCCCTGTCCTGCTGGTGCTTTCATTCTAGTAGGGAGAAGCACAGTAACAAGAAACATAATACATTAGCAAGCATAAAGCAGGGTGAGAGGAATCAGGGTCATGTTGTAATATTAGATGAGGTGACGAGGGAAGAATTCAAATTATATATTTCAGCAAAGATCTGAATATATTGAGGGAATCACTATTCAGATATGTGAGAGATGTGCTAACTAAAAAGTATAGTTAGTGTAAATTCCCTGAGGTGAGAATGTGACTAGAAATCCCAAAGATCGGTAAGGTCACTGATGTAGTTGGATCAGGAACAGCAAGGATTAGATAGATGAGGATCCCAGAGAGGCAGTGAGGGACCAGAACATTCATGACATTTCTAGTCATCTTTAGGAATTTGAGTTTTACTCTAAGTGACGCAAGAGGTAGTTGCAAACTTTAAGGAGGGGAATGGCATAATATAATTTAACTTTTACAAATATTGCTCCAGCTGATCCTTTGAAAACAAAGCTTGGGGACAATGGGTAGTTCACAAAAGAGCAGTTGGGATACTGTTACAGAAATTCAGATCAGAGACGTTCTGTAGGCAAGAGTGTGTATGGCAAATGGAGACAGTAAAAAAGCATAGATTGTGAACCCAGTCGCATACAAGATTGAATTGAAGCCAAAAGAAATGAAAGAAGAGAAAGATGTTTTACAAAGCAAAGGCTTGATTTCTCAGGGGTTACAAAATGATTTTGAAGATTTTTGAGCCAAATTTATATATATATATATATATATATATATATATGAAGAAGGAATATATATATATATATATGAATAAGGAATATGTATATATATGAATAAGGAATATATATATATATATATATTCCTTACAATCAGATGCTACAGAAAATACAGGCATTGATAGCATATATTCAAATAGATTTTAATACTCTTAGTGTAAGACATGTCAAACACACAAGTACTATTAAATGTCCTGGGAAATACTTGACTGTGCTTCAAAATTCAAATTCAAATCACATTACCTTTAAAAACAAAGACAAAAAAATGTTTGTATAGTAGAAACAAACACCAAAAACAATATTAAAATAGCTGTCAAACTGGGAGACTATTTGCAATACGGATTATGTGCAAAAGGGTAATCTCTCCAACATACAAATAATTCTTATATATTTATATATTGAGCCAGGGTTTGGCTTTGTCACCCAGGCTGGAGTGCACTGACACCATCATGGCTCACTGAAGCTTTGACTTCCTGGGCTCAATCAATCCTCTCACCTCAGCCTCCTAAACAGCTGGGAATACAGGCATGCATTACCATGCCCATCTAGTTTTTGTATTCTTTTGCAGAGACAGGGTTTTACCATGTTGCTCAGGCTGGTCTCAAACTCCTGGACTCAAGCAGTCCCCCCCCCATGTCCACTAACATTTCTGGGATTACAGGAATGAGACATTCACATGACTTAAAAATAATTCTTATAATTTGATAGCAAAAATCACTCTCAAAGCCTAGAAAAATGGGAAAAAGCCATGAACAAACAATTCACAAAAACAGAGATACAACTAAGTATTAAACTTGTGAAAATATTCTGGTTTCTTCCAGTAAGAGATAAAATAATAAACTAATACCACTGTTACTTTTCACTTATCATATTGGAAAAAATTAATTGATATCAGATACCATGGTGTCAGTATTGTGATTTCCCCACCAGTTCCAATCTGAGCCTATTTTAGGTCAAGGGCTTGCTGATCTAAAAGGAGATCCTTGAAGGGGAACCTGACAAAGACACTTCAAGAACGGTTAATAATAAAGTAATTTAAACTTGCTAAGAAAGTCAATCTTGAGTGTATCATCCACACAGACACATACAATATTAACTATATGAGGTGATACAGTAATTAGTTTGGTTTTGTTAATTATTTCAGGGTATACATATATCAAAGCATCATATTACACACCTTAAATATATACAATTTTTATATATCAATTACACCTTGATAAATTTGATCAGGGTAAAAAGAATGTACAGTGTTTTTCCATTTGTAAATTTGATCTGTGTAGGCAGTAGATGATAGCAGTCTTTATTTCCCTGAGCCAAATCTCTTTGATTCACCTCTGATTTTAGCAGTGGCAATGCTGAATTGCTCTGTGTAAGTCAGGCTTATCTCAAACTTACAGCACAACACTTGAGGCACAGATACATTTTTCTGCCTCTCGTCTTTCTCTAATGCCACAGAAACTTACTTGACCCACATAGACTTCAGCTTGGAAGCACTGGAGTTAATGTTCTTGGGTATACCCTCAACAAACAGGAATTAGGAGCTAAAGGATTAATTAGCCTTTCAAGCAGAGAATGCTGCAAAGCAACTTAACATTTCAGGATGTCTGGCAGAGTCTCTTCTGTTGCACACAGCAGTAAAAATGAAAATGCACTCTTGTATTGGGTTTCATCCTCCCCTGACTCACTCTTCCAGCTCCTGTGACTTTAGCTTCTTGGGATCACTTCCCAAATGAACTACTAAACCTTCGCAGGAGGATTTTAAGGGGAGCCCCCACAACACCCTTCATATTCTACCTTCATTTTGTCCTTTAGAAAACTCTCTTTTTCACTATAATAAAACTGAAAATTTTTAATATCTGGACCTAAACAGAAAAGGTATGCTGATCTCTGTTCTAGACCAATTTTCCCAAATTGTTGTACATCCCTTTATAACATAAGGAATGAATTTGATTACCTTGACTGTACCATTTTCTCACCTTGAAAGAGAGAGAAAGATAAGAGAGAGAGAGAGAGAGAGAGAGAGAGAGAGAGACTTGAATAGACATTTCTTTAAAAAATCTCAACAGGTAGGTGAAAAAAATGTTCAATGTCATTATCATTGGAATTATATACATATACATATATATATATATATATAGAGAGAGAGAGAGAGAGAGAGAGAGATTTCTATTTATCATGCTAAAACATTTGAGTCCTATACTTTTAACAAATTTTTAAGTGTATTATACCTTGTTGACTATAATTACATTGATGCACAGCAGATCAGTAAAACTTATTTATTTAGCTTCATAGAAATTTTATGCGCATTCATTAGTGATCCTCCTTTCCCTCTCCTCTCGGCCTCTGGTTACCACCATTACACTAATTGGACTTACGCAGCATTTGCCTTTCTGCAGTTGGCTTATTTCACTTAGAATAATGTGCTTACCGTTCGTCCATGTTGTTGCATATTGCAGAATTTCCTTCTTTTTAACAAGCTGAATAAATAATATTTTATTTTCTTTATCCATTCATCCACCAATAGATATTTAGATTGTTTCTACATCTTGGCTATTATGAATAGTGCACCAAAAAACACAGGAATTCTAATATTGCTTTGAGATTCATTTTCAGTTATTTTGGATAAATACACAACAGTGGGAATATATGGTATTTCTATTTTATTTTTTTGAGAAACCTCCATACTATTTTCCACAGCAGCTGAACCATTTTGCACTTCCACCAACAGTGTGAAAGGATTTCAATTTCTCCATATTCTTGTATACACTTTTTGTCTTTTGTTTTTGATAGCATCTATTTATCCTGTCAGCTGTAAGATGATATATTGTAATTTTGATTTGCATTCATCTGATAATTAATGACATTCTGCATTTTTAAAATGTATCTGTTGATCATTTGTGTGTTTATTTTAAAGAAATGTCCATTCAAGTCCATTTTTATTAGTTTATTAGTTACTTTATCCAATTGAGTTGTAGAAGTTCCTTATATATTTTGGAGATATTTTTATTAACAGATATTTGGTTTGCAAATATTTTCTTCCACTTCAGAGGTTGTCTTTTCAAACTCTGTGGCTCATGTCCTTTGCAATGCAAAGGCTTTGGAGTTTGATGTAGTTCCACTTGTTTATTTTCATTTTTGTTGCCTGTGCTTTTGGTGTCATGTTGATAATTGCCAAGACCAAACTCATGAAGCATTTCTACTATGTTTTCTTGTAAGTATATTACTGTTTCAGGTCTTACATTTCTGTTTTTAATCTGTTCTGAGTTGATAGCTGTTTATGGTGTAAAATAAAGGTCTAATATTATTCTGTTGCATGTGGACATCGAGTTTTTCTAATATCATATGTTGAAGAGACTATCCTTTCTGTATTGTGTATTCTTGCCACCTTTGATTAGTAGAAGCCATCTTTAGGAATTTATTTCTGGACTCTCTATTGTGTTTCATTCATCTCTATGTCTTAAATGAGTTGAGAAAGAATAAAAAACTAGAGGCATCACACATTCTGATTTAAAATATATTACAAAGCTATAATAATCAAAATACTATGGCACATACATAAAGACATATAGACCAAAGGTGCAGAATGACAGCCCAGAAACAAAGGTAATAAAGCACTCCTGTCACAAATTTAGTAAGTGCAAAATCTTGCCATTTTAAATCATAAAAATTTGAAGTAGTGTATATCAAGTATGGAGAATTATAGGCCAGAAGATAGGAGGCTTTGAAAGTATAGTTTGAGGAAGGCCTAATACATGTAATAATGAACTCAACTTTTGCTGAGTGTTTCAGAAGTGCTGCCTTGCACTAAAGCACTTTACAAGCATTAGGTCATGTAATTCTCCCATCACTTTGACTTACCTGCTAAGGTCACTTTGGCTAGTAAGTTGCCAAATTCTTCAGTGTATCTATTGCTGATAGTTAAAATACTTGCTATGATGCAAAACATATTTGTATGGGACATTATTTTACTCTATAATAGTTTATATCATTTTATACTAAAATCAGAAAATAACATTTAATTCACTGTTAGTCATGCTGCTGGTATCATGTACATTATCTGTGTAGCCATTAGTGGCTCAAACTGACACTATCATAACGTTTCTAAAAATGCAGACTCGGTGAGATCCCGTAAAGCAGCTGCAGGAGTGTGTGCATTTCCTATCCTGACATGGCCTTGGCTAGTTGCCTCCTCTAACTAGGATCCACTCATTATCCACATGCTGATGGTGTGAGATGAGTGCATGTACCTAATTAGAGAAGTTCCAGCAATCTGGAGAAAATGAATCAGGGTCTCTATATCATTTCTCAGATTCTGGCTATATGTGATAGACAGAGTACAATTTTTCTATGCTGATAAAAAATGCAACATCTTTTCCTTTGAAAGTGTAAGACTGATTTCTTCACATGACACTTGAGACCATTTTAAATAAATTTTTGGAAAACCAGAGAACAATTTGGCTGCCTCAACTTCTTGTTTAGAAAGCACTCTCATAGAATTTAGATTCTTTCCTTGGGGGCATAATTCTAGATTTGGAGAAACTTAGATAGCAAGGACTTAGAGTGATACCACAGCTTTAAATTCTTGCATAAACATGCAAGTTTTTCTAATCTTATCAACTTATCAATACATGAGGATATTAGTAATACAGCTTGAAAATGGGGTCAAATAAATCCCCAAATTCATAACCTTCAAGATAGTGACTTTATATATAACAAATACTAGCATATTTACTTTGAAGATATGTTCCCATGCATATCAAATGATTTTTTAATAATTGAATGAATGAATAAATGATAAGACCCAATCTAAATCTTAGGAAACTTTAGTTGCAAGGAGTCCTTTTCAGAAAACTAATTACTGAGTAAAATATTCATAATAAAACTTACTCAAGTCAATAGAAAAAGATATCCCCTGGAAGTAATTCGATCATTTTTACTGAAGCTGCTAGAGATATCTATAATTTCCTAAACAAATAGAGAGTTCTTGGGATACGTAATTTAAATTACAAAACTTGTTTTTATTACCCAACAGCATTGTTTTTCAGATGAATTTAGATATATGTTCATGAAAGTCACAGAAATTCTTTTCATTTGGTAAGATTATCAAATTGCCAACATTGAAGGCAATAAGCTCTAACCATGTTTGTGTAACAGTTGAAACAGAGAGGCTGCTAATGATTTGAACTCCCTATATTATTCTACCAACTAATTATTCAAAACTGCTATATATAAAATTCTTTCCACTCCCATTGAGAAAATGTACACCTGATTTGCTCTTATTAAAATCATACACAGCATAGGAAAAATGTCAAAATTCCAAAGAAAATTTCATTTGATTGGATATACATTCATTCATCCTAATTATTTTTGTCACTTTATGCATTATGCTACAAGTGTCTCAAGAGAAAGGAGAGAGCTTATCTCCTATAAGAGCAGTTTATTCAGAGTGACATGCTATTGTCATTATCTGAAAATTCTTAAAACCTACTTTAAAAATACAGGAAAATAATTCAAAATATAACCTAAATGAAATACAGCTATGCAAAGTAACATACCATGTCAAATATTAGTAGCTAATAAATATTTCTCATAAATGCACATGAAATACAAAGTTGCATTCAACAACATTTTCTTAAATACATGTGAAGTGCACCTTGCAAATTGTCAAGGGAGAATTTCCCAAACAACTATTTCCAAATGAAATAATTGTATATATGTTATGGTTAAGCTACATCAGTTGAATCTTAGCCTAGGAAAATGTTCAACTTTCTCATATGTTATCCTCATTCAAAGGTCTAAAATTACAGAACTATAGAATTACACAAAATAAACAGGCAGAATTACAATCAGAACTATTTATTCTAGGGCCTCTGTCAAAGGAGATATAGAGAAAAATATAATTACTACAAGGCAATTGTGAATGTACCGGAGGTTAACATTTTCTTTAATGAGCAGGATGGGCTAAGTTTGAAAAACATCTGAAGATGTATGAGGAAGGCTGAAAAACAGGCAATTTGAACAGTGATCTGAAGCAAAGAGTGGGGTAGTGGGGCGCGAACAATAAATAAATGTTAGACATTTCATTGGATTTAAACAAAAGATATCATAAATATAAATTGAAACAAAGATCAGTTATATATTAACCATATATATGTGTGGTTATATAAATGGAAGAAGAAACAAAAAGGCAATGATATTAGAATATAGAGAAAGATATTCTGAGGATAACTTTGAGGCACTCACTTATGCAAATGAAACCTAGAGACCTTATGCTTATTCTTCTTCTTCCTTCTGCTTAATCCTACTATGCATGATGTTTCTAGCCCAAATTCTAATTGTCTAATACATTGATCCTTTCTCATCGATGTCCTTGTTTTGTAAATTTTCCTTTTATTGATTCAGCTTGCTCTCACTAGGATCAATCATCCCAAATACTTTGCATTTTCCTTTTATTTTTATTTTTATTTATTTATTTTTCTTTTTTTTATTTCATTTTAGGTTTTGGGGTACATTTGAAGAACATGCAAGATAGTTGCATAGGTACACACATGGCAGTGTGATTTGCTGCCTTCCTCCCCTTCACCTATATCTGGCATTTCTCCCCATGCTATCTCTCCCCAACTCCCCAACCCCCACTGTCCCTCCCCTATTCCCCCCAACAGACCCCAGTGTGTAGTGCTCCCCTCCCTCTGTCCATGTGTTCTCATTGTTCAACGCCTGCCTATGAGTGAGAACATGCGGTGTTTGATTTTCGGCTGTTGTGTCAGTTTACTGAGAATGATGGTTTCCAGGTTCATCCATATCCCTACAAAGGACACGAACTCATCGTTTCTGATGGCTGCATAATATTCCATGGTGTATATGTGCCACATTTTCCCTATCCAGTCTATTGTCGATGGGCATTTGGATTGGTTCCAGGTCTTTGCTATTATAAACAGTGCTGCAATGAACATTCGTGTGCATGTGTCCTAATAGTAGAACGATTTATAATCCTTTGGATATATACCCAGCAATGGGATTGCTCGGTCAAATGGAATTTCTATTTCTAGGTCCTTGAGGAGTCGCCACACTGTCTTCTACAATGGTTGACCTAATTTACACTCTCACCAACAGTGTAAAACTGTTCTTATTTCTCCACATCCTCTCCAGCGTCTGTTGTCTCTAGATTTTTTAATGATTGCCATTCGAACAGGCATGAGATGGTATCTCAATGTAGTTTTGATTTGCATTTCTCTGATGACCAGTGACGATGCGCATTTTTTCATATGTTTGTTGGCCTCATGTATGTCTTCTTTTGAAAAGTGTCTGTTCATATCCTTCACCCACTTTTGAATGGGCTTGTTTGTTTTTTTCATGTAGGTCTGTTTTAGTTCTTTGTAAATTCTAGATATCAGCCCTTTGTCAGATGGGTAGACTGCAAAAATTTTTTCCCATTGTGTTGGTTGCCGATTCACTCTAATGATGTTTCTTTTGCTGTGCAGAAGCTGTGGAGTTTGATTAGGTCCCATTTGTCTATTTTGGCTTTTGTTGCCAGTGCTTTTGGTGTTTTAGTCATGAAATCCTTTCCTACGCCTATGTCCTGAATGGTTTTGCCTAGATTTTCTTCTAGGGTTTTTATGGTGTTAGGTCTTATGTTTAAGTCTTTAATCCATCTGGAGTTAATTTTAGTATAAGGTGTCAGGAAGGAATCCAGTTTCTGCTTTCTGCACATGGCTAGCCAGTTTTCCCAACACCATTTATTAAACAGGGAATCCTTTCCCCATTGATTGTTTTTGTCAGGTTTGTCAAAGATCAGATGGTTGTAGATATGTTGTGTTACCTCTGAGGCCTCTGTTCTGTTCCATTGGCCTATATCTCTGTTTTGGTATGACATGATTGTATATCTAGAAGACCCCATTTTCTCAGCCCAAAATATCCTGAAACTGATAAGCAAAACTTGATCAAAGTTTCAGGATACAAAATCAATGTGCAAAAATCACAAGCATTCCTATACACCAATAACAGACTTAAAGAGAGCCAAATCAAGAATGAACTGACATTCACAATTGCTACAAAGAGAATAAAATACCTAGGAATACAACTAACAAGGAACGCAAAGGACCTCTTCAAGGAGAACTACAAACCACTGCTCAACTAAACAAGAGAAGGCACAAAGAGATGGAGAAACATTCCATGTTCATGGTTAGGAAGAATCAATATCGTGAAAATGGCCATACTGCCCAAAGTAATTTACAGATTCAACGCTATCCCCATCAAGCTACCAATGACCTTCTTCACAGAACTGGAAAAAAACCACCTTAAACTTCATATGGAACCAAAAGAGAGCCCACATAGGCAAGTCAATTCTAAGCAAAAAGAACAAAGCTGGAAGCATCAAACTACCGGACTTCAAACTATACTACAAGGCTACAGTAATCAAAATAGCATGGTACTTTGCATTTTCTATAGACCGCTTCTGAAGTCTGTAATATCTGTTCATCACCATCTTGAGGTCAACCACCATATTGATAGTTTTTGTTTGATCTTAGGACTCCTCAGCCTTGCTTTCAAACTTTTTATAAATATGATTTCACAATATCTAGTCAACAATATCACATTATGCTCCAACAAAAACAGTGATTGAGTTACATGTACCTTTTTCTTTTTTTTTTTTTTCCTGCTGCTGAACTTGAATTCCTTTTTTCTTTTAAACCCCTTTGAAATGTCATGACTTTCCCTCCCACAGTCTCCAAAATTCCCATTCTTCAAGAATTAGCTTGGGTCTTGCTTATTTCAGAAATACCACTCCAATAAATCTAGTCCACATGAAGACCATAGAGTTATAGAATTATTAGATCCTAGAGATGGAAGGAAACTTTAGGAAAACCCAGCAACAATACAGTCTTTAGAAAGATAAGAAAAAGAGACCTCAGTTTAAGATGAGTTGAATTCATCTAGCTACTGGAAGATTGTCCTTTTCTCTTCTATAATTTCTTATGCTTTTTGTTACTTAACTAGTAAGGGAGACTGAATATCTTCTAAGGATAGCCCAGGGGTATGACTCAAATCTGTGCTTCAAGCCCAAATCAGCTAATTATTCATTGTATAATATTATAAAAGTTTGCCTTTTCTCCTTATATCTTCAAAATATCAACAATAATAAATATCTCAAAATGTTATTGTAAGGATTTAAGAAGAGAATGAAAGTGATCTCTCTATTATACTATGTTGCACATAATAGGTCCTCACTACATATTTTGTAACTAATTGCTTAATTTGTGTATGCTTTATTTTTCAAACTTACACATAGTCTTCTAAATATGAGAACAGTATTTTTACTTTTTAAAAATTCCTCTTATAACTGATATAATTATATATTAGACATTTGATACATAATTTTTCAATAAATGTAACTGTCACTTTATATTTATTCTTGTTAATCTCTTACTGAAATTGTGTTCACAATGGACATGGTGATGCCCTATCTTGAGGGCTTACAAGAGAGCTGCACTCACCAGCCGGATACTCATACCAGAAAGCACAGATAAAGAACAAGTGAGTACGCCACTTTATAACACATAAAACACTACCAAGTTTCCATTTACTAATATTTGCCAATAATTTGAAGAACTTTTATTTGCAATAGTCAGAAAGTAGTGTCATTTTCCACTGAACAAAGGGACTTTGTAATAATGGGGAGACCTCTTTTTGAATCTGACATTGTTAAACATTGAGATTTTATAAAATCACATTTTGTAAGCATTTTTGTAAAATCTTTAAAATGGAGCAAATTTTTACTTTGTTCTGGCTCATTAGTGTCAGGGCTCTTGTGCAACTAGACTAACATTCAGATTCGATTAATGCTAGCTTTGCTACATGGTGGTAATATGGGCAGGGGTACAACTAAAAAATGCCGATAATATCGTCAAACAGAATTTTTGTGACTAATTTTGCACAGTGCTTCCTTCAGTATTGTTCTGTTACTTTGAATGCAGTACAACTGGATTTGAGCATGGAATAAATTGCATGAACACTCAATATTCATGTAATCTCTGATTCTATAGCCTGGTATCAAAAAATTAATATAATTCCCTCATAGGAATATTTTTTAAAGAAAATAAACATATTAATTCAGCTGTTAAAAACATTTGCAAATAGGAATAACTCTATGTTGGGACATTGTGTCAATAATCACTAATATTAATAAAGAGGCCCAAAACTAATAAGTAAAATATGTAGTATTATTCATTGCTTCAGCATGCAGTATTGGCTGCATAGGCATTTTTATATGAGGCACTAAGATCACACTTGGGATTATAACACATTGACATGCTTTCTTTAAATGTAGACACATTCATGTCCACATTTTAAACCAAGAGCTAAAACAGAAAATAAATTGCATTGAATATTGTTTTATAATATTATAAAGAGAAAAAGATACTTTCTTTTTTTTACATTTAAGGTATTCTTTGTTGCCTCCTCCCAAACATTTTGCCATTTAATACCAAATAAATTTTTTCTTAAAGTCACAAATACATGAGAGATATTTTAAAAATCATGAAGTTTATGGCATTTGTACTACAGTAATAATAACTCCACAATAATTGGAAGGCCAGGATATTTAAATGAAAATAGTTACACGTAATTTTTTCTTGAGAAATATTTTCCCCTCCCTTACTAGTTGTCAAACCATATCTATTCAATTAAACATTATGGATATTTACAGAGATTCCAAATATTCTAGATACCACTCTGTGCCATTAGTTACACAATTGTAGGATAATTGTCAATATGGATGTATGCCTGTAATGAGAAAAATAACATAGCCCCAATAGGAAACTAGAATATATATCTAACCTGTAGTCCATTAAATCATAAAGCCTCTTCTCAGGCTAAACACCTTCCTGTAATCTCTATACCTACAGTTACTTCTTGGAAAGAACACTTGTTCTCTATCACTACCAAGAGCCTTTTCACTATTTATAGTGCATAAGCCAGCCCTCTTGCTCTAATATTTCTGTCTCCAGGCCTTACAAATCTGGTTCCTGTAGGCTTTTCTCCTAGGACACATTTCTCAAATTGTTAATCATTTTTATTACCCCTCTTTGGTTTCACTCCAAATTCTCTTTATCACGACTCAGCTAGGGATGTCTAAATGAAACCCACTGTGCTAATAAATATTTGACCACTAGCAGAGTTAGAAAAAAATGTCTTTTGTGATTTATATAGACACTATTTGCCTGAAGTCTCCTTTGTAAGAATTAGGGATAGTGGATATCTTGAATTCTTAAGATATGGTCCTAAATGTTAAAATCATTGTGTTTTAATGAAGCCAGAATTGTGAAACTGATTCAAATCATGCAGAATTCATAGCATAAAAGAATAAAAGTATCAGAGAGTAGAAGTCTGGAAAAGTAAATGCCAACACCATAGGCTATGAAGGAAGTTCAAGTATTTCTGGTTCACCATTATTGGTTAGCTGGCTATTTGTATGGGAGCAGGGCAGATTTAATTCAATGTATATTTAGGGTAGGTGTAATTTTTGTTTTAGCGTAAGAATATTTGGTCCTTTTTCAGTTATTAAAACTTATTTAAAGTTGATTTGCTTGCAATTATTCCAAACAAAATGGCATGGTAAAACACTGAACTGTATAAGGGAAATCCTCAGTTTCCAAAACCTCTCCCCAAAAGCCATGCATTTTGAGACATTAACAATATAGGAAGGTTATTTGACCAATTTGAGATCAATAAAATGGTACTTCTTTTCTTGCCTCTCATATGAAAATATTATATTTTTAGTAATTTTTTTTTATTTTATTCACTGTTGCATTCCCATTGCCTTGAACAGTAGCAGCTCCATAAACATTTCTGAATGAAGAAATGAATGAGCTTGACGATCCTTGGTTCCAGGTGAGCAACAATGCTGTATTCTAGTCTGTACCAAGTTTTAAAACCAAGGCTCATTTTTGACATTCCTGCCTACCATTCTTTATTCTTCTTATCTCATCTTTCACTAAATTCAGAAGTGTCAATTCTCCAATCTGGCTCCTCCTCTTACTTTCTTACATGCTTTGACTTATTTTGTGCCCCTCCAACTACTCATCTGATTTATTAAAATTGGTTCTGGCCCCCCTTTTGCTCACTGCAGACACAATTTTCCATTTTTATTTCCAGTTAATCAGAGTAATTTTTTCTAAATTACAAGTATAATTGCGATACATTCCAACTTTAACACATTCATTATACCGTATTTGGAATTAACAAAAGTCACTGCATTAGCTCATGAGTTCTAGGCTATATCCCTATCTTATTTCTCTGTTCTTTCCTCTGCTCCTATTACACTACCCTACACGCATATAAAATATTTAACACTCTCTCTCCTTCACCCTGCTCTGCTGTTGACTGAACTCATGGCCACCAGCCCATTCCAAAGCATCAGCATCTCACTTTATTTATTTAGTTTTTTTTTTTTTTTTTTTGAGACAAAGTCTTGCTCTGTCACCCAGGCTGGAGTGCAATAGTGCTAGCTCAGCTCACTGCCACCGCTGCCTCCCAAGTTCAAGCAAATCTTATGCCTCAGCCTCCGGAGTAGCTGGGATTACAGGCATGTGCCCCCACACCAGGCTAATATTTGTATTTTTAGTAGAGATGAGGTTTCAACATATTGGCCCGGCTGATCTGAAACTCCTGAGATCAAGTGATCCACCCTCCTCAGCCTCCCAAAGTGCTGGGGTTACAGGTGTGAGCCACCGCACCTGGCCCTTTTAATTTCTTACTTATATTTTTAATACTGCCCCCTAAAGACAGAAATAAATAGAATATTTATGATGGAACTCCTGTTTACTCTCTGCAATGCTTGTACAAACAGAAATTTCCTCACATATATCTATATTTTTTAATGTTTTAAATGTGAATGCAGAGTGAAGAATTTAAATTCTGTCCTTTTCCTTTCCTGTGATAGTGTACAGTTCAGTATATATTGCATAATTTCTTTATTTCTATCTCAATTTAACTTTACTAAGTTTTGGTGGTTGTTGTTGTTGTTATTTTGTTTTTACCAATTTGTGCTCCAAAGAACTTCACTTCTTTCTTTGCCTTTTCTTTCTCTCCTCCCTCCCCGCTCCCTCTATCCTTCCTTCCCTCCTTCCCTCCTTCCCTCCTTTCCTCCTTCCTTCCTTCCTTCCTTCCTTCCTTCCTTCCTACTTTTTGCTAGGTTCTTCACTATGCACTGACATTTGAAACATTAAAAAAATACTTTATAAAACATCTTTATTTTCTACCACCACACCTTAAGTTCCACATTGACTAATCACAACTCTTATGAATTTTATTAGAACCTCATTTTTTAGAAGTGAAGGCTGTGCCTGAAAACTGTCCATTACTTTCCATTGAACTTTGAATAAATTCTAGTTTATTTGCATTTTTACACTGATGTCTCATGAACTCATCTTTACCTACTTTTTGATCTTTTATCATACCACTTTTACCCTTTCTCACTATGTCTTTTTCGCACAGATTTTTTTTTTTTTTAACAACTTAAAGCCCCTTCCTCTTCAGGCCTTTGAAAATGCTAGGCCCTCTTTCTGATATCTTCCCAGGCATCTTGACAATATTTGTTTCCTCTTTCCCTACTGGGTCCCAATTTAAATGTCCTCCTCTCAGAATAGTCCTCTCTGACCAAGGAAGTTAAATTTCAATCCTTACGTATTCCTGGCAATCTGCCAAGTTATTTTCCTAAGTAATAACTATGTATGTATTTGTCCATTCTCCTGTTTATTAATTTTCTTCCCATCCAGTGTAAACTATAGGAGGTCAAGAACTTTGTCTGCTTTGTTTATTATATTTTTAAGGCATGTAACATCTGGTCTGGCCCAGAAAGGTGCAGTGATTAAGTAAATAGAGTCTTTCAGTTTTCAGATGTATCAATGAAGTTGATACACTCTGGCTCTTTTTTTGCATCTCTGGAATGAATATGATTCAAGTTGTGCAAAGAAACTCCTTTGGTCTCTTTCTCCTGCTCATATGTTGACAAACCAACACAGACCCTCAGGTCCTGATGCTAGTTCAGAGGGTCCTGGTTTTGCCTTTATCACATCCCAAGAGCAACAGTCACCTGAGAGCATGATGTCTTGTGCCCTTTGGCATGTCAGACTCTGGGCAGATGGGTTGGAAGCCATCCAGACTGACTCAGATATTCAGTGGTGTTTCAGGGGACTACCAGGAATGGGTAGGGGGCTGGCAGAAGTACAACTTAAAGAAAAACTCACAGGCTGGGACAATTTTCAGAGTTAAATCTGCAAAAACTCAGACAAAAAGAATGTTATGCTGAATACTTCACTGGAAACTTAATGATGGTACTTAAAGCAGAAGAGTCATTTTCTTTGTACTATACTTGCTAGTAATTCAAAACTCATCCCCCACCAAATACTCATTCCAGCTAATCCTCATTATGATAATTCACTTATTTCATACCCCTTTAATGCTTACATACTGACTACATACATATTGCATTGTAAATCATAGTTTAAAATCCTTTCAGAGAGAATTATTCTCTATTGGAAATATTACTGTATTTGAGTCAGAAGAAAGCCATATTGTGATTTTGAACAAATACCCTACTCTTTCTGGGCTTCAGTTTTTTTGCTTACTAAGGCTGGAATTCTAGTCATGCTTCTTTCTCACAGATTTCTAAGATGACAAAGTCTGAAGTTTCAAAGAAACACAGCACACATCAAACGTTAGTTTTTAAAACTATATGAGTAGCAAATCAACTTTAATCTGGTATTCATTTCTTTTGTATATATAATTGTCTGGCTTTCTAAAACATGGATATGGATTTCCCTTTGTCTCTTTATTCTATGCTGAGAGAAGTCTCTGCCAGTTTCTGCTGCCTGTGCTTTGTTAGCTATAAAGATTCATGATATGGTAATCAGGTCCTGAAGACATAGCAACTCTGGGATCACTGTTCCTGGCCCTGTTGTATTTTCCATGGACCTCTCACAGAAACTCTTTCCCTCTGCATTAGTTCCTCTTACAACTGCTTTAACAAATCATGACAAACTAAGTGGCTAAATAAATACATACTTTTTATTATTTTATAGTTCTTGAGGTCAGAAATTCAAAATAAATTAGCACAATTGCATTCCTCCTAGAGGCTCTAGATGAGAATTTGGTTCCTTGTCTTTTCCAGCTTATAGTAGCCACCACAATTATTTAGTTTTTCACTCTTTCTCCTATCTTCAAATTCTTCAGTGAAGCATCTTCGAATCTTATTTTTATTCTTGTTTTTTCTCTCTCTCAGATACATCCCCCTCTGTTTTTGGGTGTGCTTCTCCATCTCTGACTCTAATTATGACCTACTTACTTCTTTTTTGTAAGGAGTCTTAGATTGTGCAAACCAAGAGTAATCATTCTGTGTCAAGATCCTTAATTTAATTACATCTACAAAGAAACTTTTGTCATGTAAGGTAACAGGTTCACAGATAATAATGATTAGGAAACATTCGGACATGTACATTCTTGGAGGACCTTTCTACAGCCTACCATACTCTTCTTTCCTTTAATAACTAAACTGGTGAGAAATGCATCTGATCACACAGGATGAATTCAAGGCTAATCTAACACAGCATCATTATTGCTTCCTGTCTTGTTGATGTACTCATTTAGGTCGCCTCTCAAATTGCCACACTAATCACTGCCCTTTGACAACTGGAACACACATAGAACTTCATGCCTATCCAGTACAGTTCCAAGTCTTTAGAGTCCAGCTTTACAAAAGCCATGCCACAATTATCCACAAACCTCACTATGGAAGATAGATAAGCCTTCCTGTCACCATCACTTCCCCTGCTACCTTGCAGCGTGCATCACATGTGAAAGATGGCCATGACCTTCAGCACCACCAAGAGCTTCTGCTATTATTTCAATGATAAGGTCACTTATCATTGAAATCTGGATTTTGCTGATACTGATGACAGTAGGTACCATTACTTACTCTAGGTCCAAGGATGTTGGTGACAAATTTCTATATAATCTAAGTATCTATTTGGAAAACAAATTGAAGAGATTTTCAAAGTAGAGACTTTTGCATACAAAAAAGAAAAGACGAATATTTTAATTTGGTGCTGAAATGTATGCTTAATATAATTTTCTGACCAAAGCACTTATGCTCTACATTGGGACGCCAGTTGTTCTTTTCCCTTTTTCTTCACTGAAAACTTGTATAAAATCTTATTCTTAAGGATTAAGATTTGTTAATTTTCTGATCATGCAAATTATTGTTTTTTAAAATTTCTTCCTGCATTAGTGATATATACATATATATCACTGATTATTATATATTTATATATATATCACTAATTATATATATTTATAAATAGCCAAGATTTTTTAATGTATATTTGTTGACATTTAATGTATATTTGTTCTGATTTCATATTTAAATAAAGGAACCTCCATTAGCTAATTTAATGAGACTATGCTTCTCTCCATTATGCTTTATAAAACATTTTCTTTATAAGACATATTCTTTATAAAACATATACTTTAAATGTATTATTTCACTCCTGGTTCTACAAGTTTCTGTCCTTCAGCATTTAGCCCAACTGCTGAATGCTCATTATGTGTTGAGCATAATGCTAAGATATAGAGTTTCAGAGATTTGTAAAAAGAATCCTGGCCACTGCTTTCATGGAGCTTATAGTCCAGTGGGGGAAAAGGCAATAAGCAAAATTTTTATACATTAAAAACTTTCAAAAACATGCTGTTAGCAAAACTACAATGTTTTTATATGAATCTAAAACAGAAGCATTGACCTAGTCTGAATAAACATGAAAGGATCCCCTGAGGAAGAGACATCTGAGTTGAGATCTAAAAAATCACAACGAGTTGACTGAGAAAGTGAAACTGGTTGAGAAGACATTTCAGGCAGAGAAAACCATTCGTCTGAAGACTCAAAGACTGATGCATGGAAAGCTGATGTGGTTTAGTTATCTCATTTACTAAATGCGGTTAGTTATCTCATTTCCTACATATCCTACTGACATATGGAAATAAGCTACAAGTATTTTTTTATGATCTCTATGTATTATCTTTCATTACAAAAAGGTATATGTACTCATACATATTAGTGGTAAGAAACATTGGTCTCTGTATATAAACTCTGTGAACATTCTAGGAAATTACATAAAATTTTGTATATGTGAAGAAAATTTATTTCTACCAATAGCAAAAATGTTTTGAGACACGGACTGGGTCTATTTTTGGGAGATTTCCTAACAGCACCATATCTGGTACCTTAGAAAAATATTGGCTGCCTGTCTATGAAGAAAAACATTAATCTATGGAAGCAATGGATAGAGAGATCTATAATTTTCTAAAGCAAACAATACTTTCTTAAATAATTAACAGCATATAAGCACTAGACATTCTCATGGAAACTTAAGTTAGAGATACAGGACTAGGTAGCTATAACTATTTTTAATTAAATCCCTCTGACTAGGGGATGAAATTAAACAAAGTCCTTTTTCTGGACTTTGTTTCTTTTAGTCAAGTAAATTTTCATAATGACCCATGTCTATTATCAACTTTATATTCTAGAATAAATGAGGACTTTTGAATACAGTTTAAAAGAGTGTAGAAATATAACAATGGGTAAATTTTGGGCCTACATTACTTGAAATAATCAGGTATGAAATGAAGCAGGAGGTTCATAGATGATATAGCATCAGCACAGTTGACAACCACCATAATTTGGGGGAAAGCCATCTGCTATATTTTAAGCTTTATTCAATAAATAAATTCAGTATTTTATTACTTAACTGAACTCAAGATAAGAATACATGATCTAATGCCAGACCATGAATTTTATAACAGAAAACACATCATGGTACTTAACTTATAATTCAAATTATAAATTAGCCAATGATCATGGAGTCATTTTTCCTACATGGTGAGTCATCTAATTTACAACTTAGAAAAGCAATGACAATTCATCTTCTAATTTTATTTGTGATACTTAACAATGTTATAGAGCATGTAAGTGTTTTCTCTCAGTGCTAAATTTAAAATCAATATAAATCAGATATGTTTGAATTACAAAGCGTTTGCAACAGGAAAAACAACACAGCTTGTATCTGCAGTAGTTATATTGTGAAAATATTTCTATATAAATAAATAGAAGTGTGAATGGTGAATTATTTTCTATTCTATCATTTTACCTGATATATAAAATAAATATATAACAGATAACCCAGATCTCCAAATAGAATAAGAATGTAAATAAAAATACTGAAGAAGGACTCTCAGTTTGGTTTTAAGCAGAGATTAATTTTCTATCACTGGATGGCCTCATTCCACTAAATACATCTCTTGCCCTGTCCATCATCTCCCCCAGTTTATTTTGTACACAATAATAATGAGTCTTTTAATAATGTAAACAGGTTTGTATCAATTCCCTGCTTAAAATACACACCACATTATTCTTCCATTGCTCACAGGATTCTACTTCATGTGGTTCCTGCTCAACTCTCTGGCCTCATCTGATGCCACAAACCCACATTGTTTACTGTGGCTCAGCCTAACAAGCATTTTTCAGTTTTTAATATAGTTCAAACTCTTTACAATCTCATGGACTTTAAACAAATCAGTCTCTTTGCTAAAACATTCTTCTGCTACAGCATGGCTGGCTTCATCTCACCCTTCATTTCCAAGTTTAAAACCCCCTTGTCAGAGAAGCCTTTTCTCATCTCTCAGTGTTAAGTAGGTTATTTTCCCACACAAACATACACCTTTATGTTTTTATTATCTGACTCTTTGATCTTTTCCTTCACTGAAATTTATTAATTTATTTACTCTATTCACTAAACAAGGAGCATAGAAATCAAGTTTGTCTTATTCAATATCATATTCTTAGTTCTGGTAAAGTGAGTAACATTTTTAGGTGCTCTATCAAAACTTATTGACTGCTTGACTAAGTGAAAGAATAAAAGAGGAAACCTCTTATGCCAGGCATGGTGGCTTATGTCTGTATTCCTAAAATTTTGGGAGGCTGGGGTGAGCAAATTGCCTGAGCTCAGGAGTTCAAGATCAGCCTGGGCAACACAGTGAAATCTTGTCTCTACTAAAATACAAAATAATAGCCAGGCATGGCAGTGTGCACCTGTAATCCCAGCTACTCTGGAGGCTGAAGCAGGATAATTGCTTGAACCAGGGAGGCAGAGGTTACAGTGAGCTGAGATCATGCCACTGCACTCCTGCCTGGGCATCAGAGTGACACTCAATCAAAAAAAAAAAAAGAAAAGAAAAAAGAAAAGAAATAAAAATGAAAGAAGACCTCTTTGTTGCAGTTGCCCTTTAATGCTCAGCACTGTCTGAAACACTGAGAGAATATGCTGCATAAGAGGAATATCAATTGCTGTGCAGCTGAGCATGGGGATTCTAGAGTGTGTGGGGTGCAGTATTATTAGAGTTTCTTCTGTGTCTGTGTATTTTTTCAATCTTAGGAGTTCTAAAAGAAAAACGATTTGTATATTATTGCAATTTGTATATTATTGTCTGGCCCTTATTGACTAAGCACAGTGGTTCCAGATGAATACACATAGAGTATTATGGATCAGTGAGTGCCAGATGCTTTAGTCAGATCACCCTCACATTGGTATAATTACTGCTCCTTGACATTCTTCAGGACAGTGCACATATTTTGTAGCGTTGTGGTCAGGGAGGGAGCATATTTGTAAAAAAATCACTTGAGTAACTACCTTGAGGAAATCTAGTTTACTGATCTGGACATGGAAAATTGCTCCTGTGATTATGATTCATGCTTCTTTTGAATGAGAGGAGTACAAAGTTTAAAGAGAAATGGTCTATGCTTAAAAATTATTTCCCTGAGCGTAGAGCATAAGAAATAATATGGAAGACTTCTGAGAAAGGGGGACACAAATAAATTTTTTCTGTGAGTTTTTAATGGCAAAATGTTAAATTCTTGCCATTAGTGTAGTGTAGGACTCATGAGAACCCAGGAGTCTTAGCTAAAAGTCCAGAAACTGCAATTAGGTGAGAGCAATATTAGCAACTTTTAAATTAACTACTTTTGACATCCTCATCATTCAAAAGTAGAAAAATTCAGTACTAATGATATCAATGATTAAATCTAAGTATTAGTTTATAAGGTACCCAGTAGTTTAAAATAGTGGCGTTACAAAGGGAACCTAGGTAGAGCTAATGAGGTTCAATACCAAGGTATGATATTTAAGTTAATTTACAAAGTAGTTTTTCAACTACCTAGACTTTTCTATAATCTGAGAGATGGTCCTAAAGCAACAAATGATATGCTGTCTTACTGATTATGTTTATATACTTTTGAAATTTTACCTCAAATATCACAAAATATTTTAGTTCAGTTTCTTTATGTACATAATGTTTTAAACTTTTTACATCTGTAAGCTTGGATTTTAATTCATAAATTATTAAAGCTTATGTGGATATAATTATACATGTATACATTCACTATAATCAATGTTGAGTATATTTTTGCTCTGAAGCCTTCTTAATTTAGTAGGATTACTGCTTTTACCATGAGAATATATTTTAATAAAATGTGCATTTATATAATCACTATAATTTTATCTTCAATGTTGAATTTAGCTTTTTTTTGCAATAGTACAATCACAATAACTGCAGCTTATGTTTATTGTAGTAATTTTTAAAATGTAAATTCAAACTAATATTAGAAATAACTAATTTTCTATTTAGTTATGATAATACTGATACAATTTTGACTTTATTTGCAAAAGTATTCTGCTTCTGTAGGTAACACTTTAATAGTCTTAATTATATATTTTAAAAAATGTATTTAAAACTTTAAATTTAAAATGTGTATAAGTGATTTAGAACCATGGTCACTTAATCTAAATGAAAGTTATACCTTTTCTCTATGCAGCTTCTGTAGCTGGATATGTTAAATCATGTCTTTCATTGCAATTGTTTTAAAATAATATCTAACATGAAATAGATGCTAATGTTGTTTCAGCATTTTTGTTTCTTATGGTCTTTTTGTTTGCTTTTTTTTTTTTTGGCATGGTCATATAGTCATATATGGTCAATATATATCCATATAACTCTTATTTTAGGTTTAGGGGTACATATGTAGGTTTATTATATAGGCAAATTGTGAAACTCGGTGTCTTATGAGCTTTATATGATTAATGATGTCACTCTGGTGTCAGTGGTGGATAATAAATGTCAGCACATATTTGAAGAAAGTTATTCATTTATTTTTAATATGTTTAAAAAGACAAAGTTGGCATGTGATTTTTTCATTAGATATACCCTGTTATATTTTTAATTTATTACTACCTAAAAAGTTATAACATTTTAAAATAACATTACAATCAGTAAAAATAAATAAGTGGACTTACAGCATTTTGTAAAAGCTGAAATCTCTGTAGCAACAGCATTCAGAATATTTTCTATAGGGTATAGGACAGAACTACTGATATCCTATATACTAAATATATTTCATACCCACCTAACCTATAATTTCTCATTTTTCCCACTGACTCTGCTGAATGTGGGCCTGGTGGATGCATGCACTTTAAAGGCCTAGGCATGGGACATGCTTCTACTGGTTGGTACAACATATTTCCTGCAGTAGCCGCAGCATAAAGTACTCTGTCTACCAGCTTAGACAATAGAAGGACTTAGCAGTGCTGAGCTGCTTACATCTAAGCACAACTATTTTGAGTGATACTCTTTCATGCTATTCTTGGAAGAGAGGTGTTAGTATTGTAGTGTCCAGAAAGTGTTAGAAAAAGGAAAATGGGCAAGTTCTACTTGTCTTTCAGGTTTGACATTTGTAAGCCTGAAAATTTGGTCAGTATACTTGTATCTCATATTAGTAGACAAGACAACTAGGCAGATGTCTAAAGGACAAAATGGAAGTTTCTAAAACTCAGCTGTTACTATTAATTAAAAGTACTTTGCTATTAATTTCTATTAATTTCAAATTTAAAAAGTCTGAAATACATTCTAAACTTGCTGTGACAATAGGACAAGAGTTGTAAAATGGGATTCCCCTGCCAAATTGCAATAACATGGAGGTTCTTCTATCTACAGGAGAATCTAAATCTGTGAAACCAACAAGGCGTTTGTCAGCCAATTCTTAGACACTAAAAAAAATTTTTTGAAGTACAATCAGATTCTAAAATGGAGGGACATTTATAGCAAAATCTACATACTGTCCTCAATGGCCACAGTAAAGGTAGAGTTCCTGGATATTTGATGCTATATCTTCCACTCATAATGTTATTTATTACTGAGTCAACTTACTTTTTGTAACTCTAATGTTAATGTTAACTCTAATCTCCATCATGCATCTGTGCTTGATGTAGCCACTGAGTGCTGTGACATTTTCCTACATTGGAGGTGTAGCGTTCAGCCAAATGACCACATTGCAACCAAGCTGAAGCCCTGCTGGAGGTGGAAATACTCAGAGTATTTATTTTATTTTGTTTAGAAGGTGGGAGTATGATATGCATTAAGTCAGTCAGATTCTCCTATGTATTATTTAAACTCTTAGGGAATGGCACAGTCAGAATTTGAAATCTGAAAGTTGCCAAAGTATATTAGGGGTAAAATTATCTATATTTACATGGCATGTTGTCTAACACACAGGGTGAAATCATAACATGGAAACCATGTTGGCCTGTGTAGCTCAAGTTAGGGTGTCAAAAGAGGGAAGGCCCCAGAATAATATGTTCTGTGGTAGCCTTATATGAGAGAAGAATTGGAATCCCTACAAAAGGGAAGGGTTAGATGAGCAAAATACTGGAGAGTTCAGTAAGTTTGGTGAAACTATGTATTCTGTAGAACAGAAAGGTAGTAACAGACCAGTTGATGTGGGAAAAATTATAGCACTCATAAGCAGAGATTAATTTTTATTCAGGCAGAGGCTTAGAATCCCAAAACTGGAACACACACTAAAGACCTTTCTTAATAACACTAGGATGGTTAATATTGGGTATCAACTTGATTGGATTGAAGGATGTAAAGTGTTGATCCTGGGTGGGTCTGTGAGGGTTTTGCCAAAAGAAACATTTGAATCCATGGGTTGGGAAAGGCAGACCCACCCTTAATCTGGGTGGGTACCATCTAATCAGCTGCCATCACAGCTAGAATATAAAGCAGACAGAAAACTGTGAAAGGAGTGGAAGGGCTTAGCCTCCTAGCCTACACATCTTTCTCCCAGGCTAGATGCTTCCTGCCCTTGGACATAGGATGCAAGGTTCCTTAGTTTGGGACTCAGACTGGCTCTCCTTGCTACTCAGCTTGCAGACTGCCTATTGTGGGACCTTGTGATTGTGAATTAATACTTAATAAACTCCCCTTTATATATATATATATATGTATATAAAAAATACTCCCCTTTACATATATATATATATGTAAAGGGGTAAAGGGGAGTTTATTAAGTATTATAAAGGGGAGTTTATTAAGTTTATTTTATATATATATATATATATATATATGTAAAGGGGAGTTTATTAAGTATTATAAGTTCTGTCCCTCTAAAGAACCCTGACTAATACAACCACCATGAGGTTGTATGGGCATATGAGTCACCTGTGGACATAAAGAAGAATTTGAAAGCATTTGCTGCTCAGAGTGAAACAGAAGAAAAAATTACAAGTTATTTCTTCATAGGTTATATCCAAGGCATTTATATCAAATTCTTTCTAAGCTATTATTTTGCTAAAGATTCACTGTAGCATTTTACGTTTGCCTTTCAATTATATATTTCCTGAACTTTTCCACCTACTTGTACATTGTCATTCCAAGAACTTCATTTCATACACCTTTTAACTTGGAGTCCTTTAGTCCTATCGGCATTTACTTCTCCCTACTTTTAAACCCTAATTCTGTCAAAGTTTTAACCTTTTTGTTACCTTAATATTGCCATTTCATAACTTCCTTATTAAGATTAAATAAAATAATGGATTCATATCTTTTTTAGACTGTATATTCCTTTCAAAATCATTACATATTTAGCCATAAAAAAGGATGAGATCCTCATTTGCAACAACATGGATGGAACGGGAAGTCATTATGTGAAGTGAAACAAGCCGGACAGAGAAAAAGAACATCGCATCACTTATATTGTGTGATCTAAAAGTCACAACAATTGAACTAATGGAGATAGAGAGTAGAAAGAGTGTTGTCAGAGGTTGGGAAGGCTACTGGGGGTGGCAGTAGAATTGAGGAAGAGATAGAGGTGGTTAATCCGTTAAAAAACAGTTTAAATAAATAAGACAGTATTTGGTAGTACATAAGTTAACTATGGTCAATAATAATTTTACATTTTAAGATAACAAAAATAGTTGGGTTATTTGTAACACAAAGAATAAATGCTTGAAAGGATAATCCATTCTCCATGATGTGATTATTAGGCATTGCATGTCTATATCAAAACATCTCATGTACCCATAAACATATATACCTGCCATGTAATACAAAAATTAAAATTAAAAAATGTTAAGAAAAATTTTCACATTAAAAAAAAGAAGCCATTACAGTTTGATGGAAAGACCACAGAGCACTAGTTTAGTAAAATCCTGGGTTTGTATCCTGACTATGATCACTTGAGGCCATAACATAGTATTGCTGTTCTATTTATGTCTAATCCCAAACTCAAGAATATATTTCCTTTGAAGCATTTTGGGGAGATCTAAAGAGTAAATATGTGTGTAACTGTACCTCAAAAACTACATGATGTATAGAAGGACTGAAAAAAATACAGTGGAATCTGAACCTAATTCTAAAGCAGTACTCAACTTTTGAAGATAAATCAAAAGAAGACATATATTTATTCAGTGCCACGTATTTACTGAGCATCTGCTAGATGTCACTGTGCCAGGCACTGAGAATATAAAAGTAAACAACAACTCAATAAAACACTGTCTCAACCTTCACAGAGCTTAGAATATTAATGTGATTCTCTTAAAATATATATCCTGAACAAAGCTAAAACCAATTTCCTTGTGATGTAAGACCTCTCACTAAAAGTTTTGCTCATGCCAGACTTTCACAATCTCAAATGGAAATATAAGCAGGAATCACCCCATAATGAACACAGGCAGAGCCCTTAAGCATTGTCATATAATGCATATGTCTACTGATGTTCTACTCCTGTCAAGCCACAGATGGAAGAGATGGGTACCACCTAAGAGATATTTGCTAAAGGATAATAAAAGACAAGGCAAAAGGAAGAGCTCATTTATCTGGTAAATAAGGGCATCTGCACCTGCTGAAAAATAATTTTGGTCTGGATAAATACTTCAAATGTCAGGATAATTCAGAGTGGCAACTGGTGAATATCCAATTTTTCATATGGTCAACTAAGCCAAACTTCAGCTCCTCCAACTCTGTAAGTCTATCTGTGACTAATTGCAAAGCAGGAGAAAATTCAAATAATGGTTACAACTTTCAAGTTAACAATTTCAGAGTCTAGATTGTATTTTTCTTTTATAGACAGAAAATCTGTTTTGGGACTTTATAACAAAAACATTTTCATTTTTTTCTGGTTGCTTAACAAAGCTAAAAATCTATATTTTGACTAAAATCCATCTTCTTTTCTGCAATCTTACCTGGGGAATTTCTACTTGAAATAAAATCATGAATCATTAGTTTTTTTTTTTTTTTCAACTAAATGGTTAAAATAATAACTACATCACACTAAGCCTCAGAGTCCAGTCTCTTAAAATCTGATTTCCAAAACAACATGATAGGAAAAAAAAATCATTTTTGAATTAAAAAATCTTGAGTTTTGTAAAAGTTATCTTCAAACCACAGTATAAATATATATTTTTAATGCCTCTATAATTGGACACACAAAGTCATAGATACAACTTGCTAAAATATTAATGAAGGCTTTGTTTGAATTCATCTAACCATATTTTATCAATAAACTTCTATGGCTGTCTATAGGCAGAATTTTTAGAAGGGATAATAGGAATCAGATACAAGCAGATGCTTTGCTGTATGTGTTTGAAAAAAATCATTCTAGCCACAATACATAAAGTGTAGCAAGAAATCTGCTACAAGCCATGGCCATGTCTCCAAGCTAGCTTAGCCTAAAAGAAGTAGAGCATTTTCTTAATTAGTCAGTCTAGAGAGCGAATCTTTTTCTAACTAGTTTTGTTTTGGGGAGAGTGTAATTTAGTTACATCTAGTTATTCAACTTTAGCTAAGAGTTATGTTGTCTGTACATAGAACCTTGATAAAATGGGACATAAAAATTATGTAAGAAATAGGTCAAGAGATCATTGTTACATACATATGAGCAAAAAAGAAGAATTCTAAGGAGGATTTTAATAAATAAGATCATGTATCCTTGTTGACTTAACAAGTTTTAGTGAATTAAATAGCTCTTATATTTAATGTTAAGGCTGAGTATGTCCAGACACTTGAGAAATGTAAATTGTACCTGTGATGGAATTATAGTTAGACGTATAATGTACTTGTTTTGATCTGCAAACTGCTGATAGAGCCATGTAGCCACCTTTAAAAAAGAAAAAAGGAAGAAAGGGGTAGGAAAAGAGAAAGTGGCAAAGAGAGAAGAAGGAAGGGAGGAGGAGTGGGAGGAAAAAAATCACATGACAATATTCAAATCAAAACTTAAGAAAAATTACAATGAATAAAATTGAGTAGATCCAGTAGTACGTAGGATGTTTTGATGAGTGATAATATTTTTCAGCTCAAACTCCTGAAAATTATTAACCGACCAACATAATGTATTCATTATGTATTTTTGGTTTCACAGGATTTCCTCCAAGAAGTAGACTTTGAAATACAAGTTAGTGAAAAGGAAAGTAATTAGAGAGTTTTCTCACGATGAACACCTGAGCAGAGGGTAAGAAAGCAATATTAAGCTGCAGAAAAAGTTGGGCTGTTATGCAGTCCCAGTGAAGGTTTCAGCCACCTTACAGTAAGCTTTGATGCTGAGATGGGCCAACAGAATTGTCCTGAGTTGGGGAGAGAAAGCTAGGCATTTATATTTTTAAATTGATCAGTAGGTTTTGGTTATGGGCTGCCAATAGTAGCAGTCATGACTTTTGTATGGCCACTTTTTCAGCCAAAGCCCATCCTAAGAATTGCTAACAGATAAAGATTTTATTCTGACAACAATCCCACTAGCTAAGGGATACATCTTTCATTTTTGAAGGCAATTCTGGAATAAGCAGGGACTAGGGTGAAGTGAATGAAGTGCCTAGGAAACAAAATTCAAGGAAATGCTCACTCATCTGACCCTGGGAGGGTATATCTCCTTAAATTCTGTGTGCTATGTGCTTCGTCACTTCAAATTTAGTGCTAGCTTTTTTCAGGAGGGCAACCCAGGTACCACCATAGATGATTCTTATGTTGCTAAGATCTGCTTCCTTCTGCAGGAGTTGAACTAGTTCCTCTAGGATTCCAGAGTGCTTCTTTTCCTGAAAGAATCTTAGAAAAGGGCCGGGTACGGTGGCTTACGCCTGTAATCCCAGCACTTTGGGAGGCCGAGGTGGGCGGATCACCTGGGGTTGGGGGTTCGAGATCAGCCTGACCAATATGGACATACCCCATCTCTACTAAAAATACAAAATTAGCCAGATGTGGTGGTGCATGCCTGTAATCCAAGCTACTGGGGCGGGGGGGCTGAGGCAGAAGAATAGCTTAAACCCAGAAGGCAGAGATTGTGGTGAGCCGAGATCATGCCATCACACTCCAGCCTGGGCAACAAGAGCAAAACATTCTGTCTCAAAACAAATAAACAAACAAACAACAACAAAAAAGATCTTAGAAAAGGAAGATTAGTAGGATGAACTACAGTCCCAACTACTGTTTCTGGTCACAAGACTTCAAATTCTATTCGTCCACTTTCTTATCTACTAATCATTCTGTATTTGCCTCATCCTCAGGTAGCACCCCTACTGATCTTAATGGTCTTCTTCGTGGTGGTATTCAAATTTTTATACTTAAATGATCTGTGCCCTTGGTCACAGTACCTTTCTCAAACAGGGTGCCCAAACTTGTTCACTTACTGTCAACTGGGAAAGGGAACACCAAGAAGCACACAAGCAGATTATCTATATACCAAACCTATTTCTTCTGCATCCACTGTGTAACAGCACCCATGCTTTTAATTGCCTCTCTATCACCTCGATTACTAATACCAAAATGCTTACTCTTCTTCCCTGCTGATTTTCTGTTATGAAAATCCCAAAATCTCAAGTGGCAGCTATGACTTATAATTCAGTGGGATTCTTGCAGTGCTTTTAGTGGACATGTTCTCTCTTTGAAAACCGTAACTTCTGAACTTATGGAGCCTAGATAGGAAACATAAATTCTCCAAGTGAATTATTGAAAGTGAAGGTAATTGGAACCACTTCTGCCTTCAGGCCCTGTTTACAGGACCAAAATAGTCTACTTCCTAGAGATACTATACCATATTTTTTTTAAAAAATTAAGATAGACATTGCATGTTACCATGCAATAAAAATGTCCTCACACATACTCACTCCCATGTTTTCAAACAACTGCCTGTACCTCATATTTTTATGATCCTGATTTTCTAATGAATCCATTTAACCTTGAATCACTTCCTTTACCACACACTGGTTGAACAGCATGCACAAGACATAGTTCTGTCCATTGGATGATTTTTTTTACTAATGTCTTTCAAGTCTTCCGAGTACAACTCTAGTTTAATAGCTGTCCATATCTGGCTGGTACCTACATACTAACCTGATCTTTTAATTAACCAAGTTTGGTCTTTTTCTCTTCCTTCAGAGTCATAAAGAATTTCCCATTCAGGTGTGAGGAAGAGATACTGATGTAATAAAGGTATATGACATAGGGTTCTAATAGACCACTCTGTAGCTTGCTTGTGCCCTCTGATCACAGACATACTGCTTTCGTTTTAAAAGCAGTGGTTCTAGGTCTATCTGACCTTAAAACCTGTCAGGTCAGACATAACCAAGGATTTCTACATTGCACCCTACTAAAGCTAGCAGATTTTTTTACATATAGATTAGTATATTTTTTGACCTAGTATCCCCAGGAGTGAAATACACCACTTTCATAACCCAAATAACCCTCCCAGCCAGTATTTTTGCCTTCGGACCCTAGGGTGGGAGGTGCAAAATACAATTATTTGTTCTTTACCGTGGAAAGAGATATCTGTGCATGCCTCAGACTACTGAATTTTTTAAACAATTTCTATTATATCAGGTGTTTGAATATTTGTGTATTAGTCAATTTTGTGCTAGTATAATAGAATACCATGGACTGGGTAATTTAAAATAAACAGAAATTTGTTGGCTTACAGTTTTGAAGACTAGGAATTACAAGAATAGGGGGCCAACATCTGGTCAGGGTCTTATTGCTGCTTCATCCCATGATGAAAGGCAGAATGGCACACAGAAGCTAAGAGAAGAAGGAAGAGGGCACTGAACATATGCTTTCATGAAAAACTCCCTCCAGTGATAACAAACTCTCTTCTGCAATTATGGTATTAATTCTCTCAAGAAGCCAGTGACTCATGACTCAACCACCTTCCATTAGGCTACACCTTCCAACACTACCACAATCGGGATCAGGTTTCCAACCTATGAACTTTGAGGACACATTCAAACCATAGCATTTTATAAGGTTTATAGCCAATTATCTGCAATATTTGTGTCTTAACAAGACTTCTAGTGTGCTAGTCTTTTTTGCTCTGCATTATGTCTTTAATATAACAGACCAACTTGACGTTCTGTGGGATGTTTCAAGTATCCAGATATGATCAGGTTTTATTACAAGAAAAGGAAGGAAGATTAATATAGCCTAAGCAAAAATTTTGGAATAAACACTGTCCTTTATTTCAAGGGAATGTGAAGGATTGCTGATCATCTTTTCTAACATCATAGGAAAATGTATCCATCATATCAGTAGCCACGTACTTGAGAAGGTATTAATCTGCTGTAGCAAGAATATCACATCTAGGATAGAGGCTGTAATCAATGTTACTTCTTGGTTGGCTTTGCAGTCACCATCATATGTGTCCTTGCAACCACAAACACATTGTCAGGATCTGTGTGATTTTTGTAAGGCAAACTGGTAAGGTAAATAAAATAAAATGAACCATTTTTGTAGCATTCTTTAGGTCTTTATGGTTAGTGCTAATTTTTACCATTCTGCCTGGAGTATATTATATCACCAGTAGTTGGGAGAGACAATTTTAGAGATTCCCACTCACTATGATTGTCTATGACCCACTGTAGAGACTATGACAACTACCAAATATGTCTATTGTAATAATACATTTGAGGATTGAGAAAATGACTAGCAGGTGAACCTACACATTTAGTGGACCCACTGTGACATGGACTTTGGCCTGGACTCAGTTTATTACCTGACTTCCATATACCGCTACTCTAAACAGGGCCCATAGTAATGTTCTGGTCTCCAAGTGTAAATATCAAACAGAACACTGTCTCCAAAAAGTTTTAAAATACTTGAATCATCATTTTTCCAAATGGGAAGTTACCTAAATCATTAGCCTGAAGTTGTTTTAGGGAATTTTTAGAGAATCAGTACATTAGGTACACTGCCATAGTATTTTAGGATCCTTACTCCACAAGACCTGGCCTCTCATTCAATGTGGTCCAGTTGTAAAACTGGCTCAAGTCTACAAATAAGATAATGGCTTGTGAATCTCTGTTAAGAACATTGCTCTCAGCTTGTTGCCTACCCATCCTTAATAATTTCTTATTGTGCAGATTGAGCAATACTCTTCTGAGTCTAGAGATTTTTACTTACTTAGTTTCCTAAATGCTAAGGATCCTTGGCTGCTCCTTGGACTTTACTTTTTATTACAACAATTATGTACACTTGGTGCCTTATAGTTGAGCATCATCACCTGGATTCTGTTTTTGTTGTTGTTTTGTTTGTTTTTGATTTTGTTTTTTTAGGTAGCATAAATCCCATTGCTAAGTTCAGTTCTTAGACAAATTATCTTAAGGTCATCCCTGGACTACCAAGGAGAACCACTGCTAAACTTCTTAATGACGCTACTTTATCCTCACCAGGACATTTTTTATCACCTTAGAAATTTTATGATGATACAACATTCTGGTCTTTTTATGAAATAAACCATATGGTGAGTTTTCAGCTTAATGTATCTGCTCAGACATGATCATTTCTTTGCTTTTAATCCCTTTTTTTTTTTTTTTTTTTTTTTTTTTTTTTTTTTTTTTTTTTTTTTTTTTTTTTACCATTGCCATGTCAATTCTATCTCATTGATGTAAGGACATTGAATTTCATGTTTCTAGGTACCATTCTAGCAGCATGTTTGCACCATTATTTTGGAAACTGGTCAAGGCATTAAATTCTGTATCCAGAAAGAGGGCTTCCATATTGAAAAATACTCTTACTCAAGTATCTATCCCAACTTCCCTTGATCCATCATTACTCCTTTAGCATCTTCTTGTACGTGTCTATGTTCTACAGCTCCATTGGAAAAAGTTTATGTCCTTGTTAGTAAGCTTAGAAAGTCCCTGGCTTAGTATTTTGTGATTTTTCATACTGGCCTAGAAAGATGGGACATGGAGTATATGTAGTCATTTAAGGGAGAAGTCTCTGTATAATCTTGAAGCAAGTCAAGAGTATTAGTTCTGCTATGAAATAATTGAGAAAATTGAAGGACTCTTAAGATCCAGGGAATTATGGGACTTAAAATATTTGGGGGTGCCTTAATTCAAATATTTAAAGTTTTTATTTTTTCCCAACTAAGAATCTCCCTCCCTTGAGAGTTTATCCTTCTTTGAATCTCCTGAGACATGTCCTCCTACTGCAGGAGATGAGAGCCTCTTTTCATGTTAGGAAAATAATCTCCTGATTTTTATCAGCTTTTAATTGAGTTAATAACTCCCAGTTTTTGATTCTTTAAACAAAGCATCAAATAAGTTCAGCATGAGTCAATTCTATCTATGTAGCAATAATTTCCTTCATAGTTTTCAAATACCTGAAACATCAAATCAGCAAATGCATTTCCCTTTGTATACAAGAGAAACCAGATCATTTAACAATTTCACTGCTACATTTTACTGAGGATTATTTGTGCCTTATCTACCACCAATGAAGAGGTCTTCATTTACAACAACATCAGGTGATCTGTTTCAAAGGCCCATCTTATGTTGCTTTCCCCTATCACTGCTGTCAATAACTTCACAGGTTGAGTTTCCTGGAAAGTAGTCTAAGAAACAAAAGTTAGAGTGTAATGTCTATGAGCGAGTGCTCTTCAGACTAACATCTGTGAAAGACGGAGGATGATAAGATAATTTGGCAGAAAGAGAGAGTAAACTATGATGAAACTCTCTGCCACCTTCATGGAAATCACTGCAGCTGGGATGGCGTTTCAGCATTGATGCAGTTTAGGCAACTATCTGGCATTATACTTCACATTGATTAGTCACAAGATACAGATGGTATGGGGAAGGAGGCAAGAACTTGGGCAAGGTAGCTCTCTTCTTTTTAAGAAATCCTCAAAGAAGACTTATAACTGAAAACATTAAAGGTCTGTCTGAAGGCTTTTTCATCCACACTACCAATACGTGGGAGAGTAATTCTTTTCTCTTGTGATTCTGGATCTGATTGGTACATTAGAGCATCTAGTACAGTTGGTACTTTTTTTTATTTTCCATTGAACTTTAGGAATCTGTTTTTCTACTATACTTTACTAAAAGTATAATTGCAGTAATATTTTTGCAGTAAATGTATTAAATATTTTTCTTTCCAAATCTTATTTGATCACATTATTTTCTTTTCTTGAGATGTAGTCTCACTCTGTGGTGGGATCTTGGCTCACTGCAACCTTCCCCTCCTAGTTCAAGTGATTCTCCTGTCTCAGCCTCCTGAGTAGCTGGGATTACAGCCAGGTGCCATCACACCCAGCTAATATTTGTATTTTTAGTAGAGACAGGGTTTCTCTATGTTGGGTAGGCTGGTCTCAAACCCCTGACCTCAAGTGATCCACTTGCCTCAGCCTCCCGGAGTGCTGGGATTATAGGCATGAACCACTGTGACCGGCCTAATTACATTATTAGCATTTATTTATTTTGCTGGTTAATACACTATTCTCTGACTTTTGTTATATTTCATAGTATATTTCTTTGATGGTTTTTTTCTATTATTCTTATTTCTGAATAATATTTCCATTGTATGTGTGGACCACAGTTTGTCCATTTACCTAATTAAATGGCATCTTGGCAGCTTTTAATTTTTGGTAATTATAAATAAATCTGCTATAAACATTCACATGTTGGTTTTGGTGTGAACTTAAGTTTTTAGTTGGTTCAATATCTACCAAGGGTGCAATTCTTGTTTCATAGGGTAAGAATGTATTTAGTTTTGTTAGAAATTGTCAGTCTTCTAAAGTGTCTGAATCAATTTGCATTCCCTCCTGCAATGAGTAAGAGTTCCTATTGCTCTGAATATTCAAGAGCCATTCCTACTGTCATTGTTAAAAAAATCTAATAGCCATGTACTGATAGTTCCTTGTGTTTTGATTTGTAGTTTCTCTTGACAAATGATTTTTTTTTTTTTTAACATTCTGATTTACTGCCTATATATTTTCTTTGGTGTTCTTTCTGTTTGGATCTTTAGCCTTTTCTTAAAAATTGTGTTTTTTTCTTTGCTTTTAAGTGGCAGGATCTCACTCTGTTTTCCAGGCTGAAATGCCATGGCATGATAATAGGTCACTACAGCCTCAAACTCCTAGGCCCAAGCCATCTCCTGTCCTCAGCCTCCCACAGATGCTGTGATTATGAGGGAATGTGTTCTCTTTCTGGGTCCACGAAAGGGCATAGTTTTAAGGACAAAAACTTTCCAGCACCATGCCCCACTCCCATCTCTCTCCATCAGGGAGATTTAATGGTTTATATTTGAATTTTGCAGGTGCGGGAAGAAACTAAAAGTCAATCACTCCAGTGGAAGTTCTAAGGAACTCCTTTCATTGGCCCGGGGTCTTAGAGAAGGTGAGGGCTCCTCCCAGGTTAAAAGTCCCCTTCTTTCACACCCCTTCGGACTCACTCCATGTTTGAATCCCCTTCTAGGAACACTCTCATAGAAGCTGTTTTTCTCTATCCTGGATTTTCCCTCTGGAGACCCCTTCCACACTCTCTTGTGGAAGCCTGTCTTCTCTTCCTAAACTACATCTCTCTCTCAATCCCCTTCCACTCGGTGTGGAAGCTGCTTTCCTCTTCTGGATTCCATCTTTCTGGATTCTCTCACTCAGTGTGAGAGCAGCTTTTCTTTCTCTCAGTGTGAAAGCTGTTTCTACTTCTCTTGTTTCTCTCTTTAAATAAATCACTTTCTCCAAACGCTTTTAAGTCCGGCATTTACTATGCACTGTGCGGTGGTCTCCTCACCCATTCTTGGGGAGTGATTAGCCAAAAACCTGAAGAAACATCCTCTCAGGGGAACTAAGGTGGCACCCCTAAACCCCAATGTTACATTTTGGCAAGCCAGCCAGGAGACGGGTACACAAGAAAGAGGGGTACAGCCAAGAAAGGGGAACAGCCTGAGAAGAAAGTTTCAAAATCGTAAAACAAGCCCCATTCTATCCTGTCTGTTTAAGAATACCTGAAGCAGACGCAGCTGGGAAACTGAAGCATTGGTGCCGAGCCGAGGCAGCGCAGCTGGCCGGAATTAAAAGCGCCGTATTTCCTGTGAGAGCCCGTGCGGTGGGAAGGGTAAGCACCTGGCCCTTTCTGCTGATTGCCGGCCAGGAACAGCCCAGCCCCAGGGGTGGAACCCAGTGCACGCAGAGCTTGCCGGGAGACAACAGCGGTGAGGGGCAACGTACAGCCCAAGCCTGCAGGAGACCGGGGAGCCCGTCACTCTGGCACATAGTTCTGGTAGGCCTCTCCAGCGTTCAGCAGCAAGGTAAAAAGGCTCCCCAGGAAGTTTGCCTGCTGGCTGTGGGTCCCTGTGTGGGCAGCAGTTCGGGAAGTGGCCCAACCGTGCACTTGGTTCTGGTGGGGCTAACATGGCGACTAAAAGCCATGGGGGTGGGAAAACTCATGGCCGGCGCAGCAGCAGCTGCGAAGGCGGCTTTTTTCCTCTGCCACGGTGGCTAAGCGGCTGCTGGCCGTCAGCCCCACCCGGCTTTTAGGCAGGCCACACTGCAGCATTCTCATTCAAAATATGGCTTAAGAAAACTTTCTGCCTTCTCAACACAAGTGACTTGTTGGCACAGTTAGTTAAGGTATAGAGCCTGTGACTGCAAGGTTGCTGGTTCAAATCCCTGGTGAAGTCAGTCTTAAAATGGTAAAACCTTTTGGGGAAATTCAGAAGCTGAATCTAGAAGATCATAGTTAAACAAGTTCCAGGCCCCAGATAGTCAATGATAGATCTCACAACCTTAAGAGCATTTTCCTACAATAAAAGATGGGTTAGGGGAGAGGAGGCTCAGATCCCTAGGGTATTGTTCTGGCCTCAGCCATGAGGCCTGCCTTCTTTAAACTGTATGCTCTAATGGCCCTTCTCTAGAAGTTTACCCTTCTGGGGCAGTTTTATAAATTGGCCAGTGTAAATTAAACTTTTGCTGGGAAGTATTGGCACCCATCTCCTGAGCCTCGCTGGCCTCACTGGGACTGTTAGTATGTAACTACCCAACTCAGTAGCTCCTCATTCCATTCCTCTATTATAGTCACTGAAGGTTACACAGGCAGTGAGAGTGGTCCTATAATGCTGGTAGGTCATAATTAGAATCCAGTACACGGGAGACCCTCTAATAAAATGGATCACACATCTTGGGCACACAAAATTTTGGGATACTGGCTGAAAAACATTTCATTTCATTTCGCCCATTTTACCTGGGGGACACCTCAGGTCAAAGCAGCTGTAATTTCTTTAACCGGAAGTGCAGGCATCCCTTGTGTTCAATTTCAGATGGGTGCTTCTGTTCCCAAGCTGAAGTCCCCATTAAAGTGTATACTGGAAAATTAGGACCAATTTAGCATACAGTCTTTAAGAAAGAAGCAATTCATATTTCCCTGCCAAATAGCATGGCCAAATTGCCCTCTGCCGAGTGGGAAATCTAGCCCCTAAAGGGAAGAAACCCCAACAGCTTTCCTTAAGCAATTGTGGAATGCTTTAAGAAAGTACACCCCACTGTCACCAAACTTCATAAAGGATCAGTTAATACTAATAAACAAGTTTATTAGTCAGCAGCATATAGCAAGCAAAAGCTGGCTTTAGAACAAAAAGAAAATCTAAAATCATTCCTAAACCAGGCAACCTTAGTGTTTTACTTAAAAGAAAGAAAAAAAAAAAANAAAAAAAAAAAAAAAAACCAGGCCAAAAGGAATAGGAAAAATCACCGTTAGTCATGGCTTTCAGGCAGTCAGACCCAAGGGGCTCAAATAAGGAAAAGGCTTGGGTTAGCTGCCAGTCTGGCAAAACCTGTTATCAGTGCGGTCTAAAGGGACATTTTATAAAAAATTGTCCCCAAAGAAATAAACCACCATCTCGTCCATGCCCACTGTACCAAGAAAATTACTAAAAAGCTCACTGTCCCGGGGACAAAGGTTCCCATGGTCTAAGGTTTCTAACCAAATAATCCAATGGCAGAACTAAGGGTGCCTAAACAAGTGCCAGCACAAGCTGTCACCCTCACAAAGCCCTGGGTAAAGCTAACCATAAAAACCCAAGAAGTTAATCCATCTCCTGGATCTTCTCAGTATTTTTCTCCTGCCCGGAAAACTTAGTGCTTGTTAATTTTCTCCCCTCAAACTCTCCCTCTCTAGGCCCATCTTGGAAAGGATTATTTTCGGTTATTCTGTCTACCTCAAAGGCAGTTGGGATAGTAAAAATAAACTCATGAATTAATCACACTCAGCTAGAACCTTAAATACCTCCTTAAAAAAGTCATAAACCCTCCACTCCACAGCCTAAAGTTCCAGAAAACAACCCTTCGTACACCAGGGAGTCATTAAAAAAATCTACATATGCTTTTCCAACAAAATCTTCAGGAAAGCACCACTCATAAGCCTAATTTATATCCTGGCATTAATAGAACTACAACCCTCAACGTTTTCTCGCAAACTCCAATTATCCTTTTCATAGTAGAAAAAAAAAAAAAAAACCTCTTTCTAGAAAAAATGCTGCTATTTTGTAAACCAGTTAAGTGTTGTTTTAAACATAAAACTCAGGAATCAATCAAACACAGAGCTAAAAACCTTCAAAAAACAGTATTGTAAAGCTTGTTTAACAACTAACTGTCCTGGCTCTATTCTCTCCTAGGCTTGTTTATAATCATTTTATATTTGTTGGCCTCTGGGCCTCTCATCTTTAACCACCGTGTCACATTTGTTTCTTCTACAACCATAAGGTCACAAATAATTCTGCCACTGCAACCACAAATGTCCTTGGCTCATAAGCTCTGTTGTAAACCTCTAAATCAACCTGCAACCCTAAAAGGCTTCCCTCTAAAAAAAACCTTGACTGCAGGGCCCCTTCTGTACCCCATTTCAGCAAAAAGTAGTTTAAAAAAATCAACCTCAGTAATTCCAATAGAAGTTGGGCTTTCCTGTTCAAAGTGGGGGAAAGTTACAGATGCATGCCACCATCGTTGGCCAATCTATTTTTATTATTTATTAATTTATTTAGATGGGGCTCCCTATGTTGCCCAGGCTGATCTCAAATTTCTGGCCTCAAGTGAGTCTCCTTTGAGTGTTTGCATACAAATTCTTTATCAGCTATGTGTTTTTGCAAACATTTTCTCTGATTCTGTGGCTTGTTTTTAATCTTCTTTGAATGTGTCTTTCACATAACAATTTTAACTTTAATAAATTTCTTATTGTTTTTCTTCATAGATTGTTCTATTGGTGTTGCATTGAGAAACAAGCAATTCCAAGGTATGTAGGGTTTTCTCCTATGTTTCTTCAAGAATATTTCAGTTTTTCATTTTACATTTATTTCCTTAGTCCATTTTGAGCTAATAATTTTTAAGTATAAAGCTGCTTTTTAAAAAGATATATGGTTGTTAATTTGCTGGCACGATTTGTTGAAAATACTATCCTTTCTCCATCAAATTGACTTCACTATTTTGTTAAACCTCTGATGACTATATTTATGTGGATCTGTTTTTGCTCTTTCTAATTTGTTACCTTATGTGTCTATTTTTCCAATACCACACCATCGTTAAAAAAATCTGCAGCCATAAACTATGCCTGGAAATCTGAAAGTGTCTTTCAACTTTGTTATTCTTCACTATTTTCTTAGCTATTCTAGTACCTTTTACTTTCTGTATAAAATTTTGAGTCAGTTTGTCTATGTTTACAAAATAGCTTTTGGGGATGTTGAAAGGGATTGCATTGAATATTGTATTAGTGTGTTGTCATACTGCTATGAGGAAGTACCTGAGACTGGGTATTTTATAAAGAAAAGAGGTTTAATTGACTCATGGTTCTGCATTGCTGAGGAGGCTTCAGGAGACTTACAATCATATCAAAAGGCGAAGGAAAAGCAGGCACCTTTCTCACGGGGAGGCACGATGGAGTGAGTGCAAGCAGGGAAAATGCCAGATGCTTATAAGACTGTTAGATCTCAAGAGACTCATTTACCATCATGAGAAAAGCATGGGGGAAATTTACCTCCAAGATCCAGTTACCTCCACATTTGGTCCTGCCTTAAAACACGTGGGGATTATAGGGATTACAATTCAAGATAAGATTTTGGGTGGACACACAACCAAACTATATCAAATGTATACATCGATTAAAAAGAATTGATCTTTCATTCTGTGAATATGAAATATCTCTCAATTTATTTAGATTTTATTTGACTTTTTAGTCTATAGATTTTTGCATGTAGATGCTGCTTACATTTTGTTAGATTTACACCTAAGCATTTAATTTGGGGAATTTATTAGAAAGGCTACCTTCAAAAATTTCAAATCTCAATCGTTTTCATATGTTTACTCTATAAGGTACTGATAGAAGGATGTTGAAGAGTCCACATAAAATAGTGAATTTGTATATTCTAATAATTTTATTTGTGTTTGCTTTGTTATATTTTGATTCTCCACTATTAGATTTTTACATATTTAGGATTGTTAGGATTTATTGAAGAGCTGATATCTTTAAATCAGGTAACACCTCTCCTTTTCATAATTCTCATTTTTTTTCCCTGAAATCTGCTTAATTCTAGTAATGTATCTACTCTACCTTTCTCTTGATTAGTGTTTGCATAGTATGTATATTTTTATATAGGTACTTTTACTCTATCAGATTCATTATATTTAAAATGGATTTCTTATAGAAAACATATAGCTGGTTATTTTGTTTAAAACAACAAAATTTTGTTTAAAAGAAAACCTCTTTTAATTGTCATATTTAGACAATTTTCAATTAAAGCAATTATTGATGCAATTGTTAATTCACTTGTGTTAATATCTACCATGGTATGTAATTGTTTTATATATGTTTAATTTGTTATTTGTTTCTAACTTTTCTTCCTTTCATTTTATCTTTTTTCCTGGTATATCAGCAAAATTATTTTTTAAAATATTTTGTGCTTGGACCAGAGTTTTCAATTTACATTTACAGATAATCTAAGTTTATCTTCAAATAGCACTATAATACTATCTGTGTAGTGCAGGGACCTTGTAAGAAAATCTTCCTTTCTTTATGTACTGTTAAGTTTCTGAACAATTGCCATTTTTATACTACCTGAAGAAAATATTTTTAAAATTCTTGCAAGGTAGGTCTTTTGGTGATAAATTACTTCACACTTTGTCTGAGGTTTTAATTTTTCCTTCACTTTTATAATTTTGCTGGATATAGATTTCTCAGATATTTTGCTGTTTTCTTCGAACACTTTGGATATTTCACTACAATTTTCTTGCTTCCATAATTACTGATGAAGTGTTCTGTAATTCTCTATTCTTGTTACTGAACAGATAAAACATTTTCCTCCTCCTAGCTTAAGATACTATTTTTCTGCATTTTTAATATAATATGGCTCAGTGTCATTTTTGTGGCATTTATTTTTCTTGGTGTTTTCTGAGCATTCTGTATTTTTCTTTTGATGTGTCTCACTAATTTTTGAACATTCTGAGTCATTATTGCTTTCAGTATTTCTTCTACTTTATTCTTTCTGTTTCTAATAGTATTCCAATTATGCGTACGTTACATCTACTGAAATTGTGACACAATGCTTGAATGTTCTGGTTTCTTTTTCGTTATTTTTTCTATTTATATTTTAGTCAGAAACATCTATTGACATATCTTAAGACACTGATTTTCATCTCAGTTTTATCTATTCTACTGATGAGTCCATCACAGGCATTCATCATTTTTGCTACAGTGATTTTGACTTGTAACATTTGTGTCTCATCCTTCCTTAGCCTTGCTTCTCTTCACCTACAATACCTATCTGTTTTTGCATGGCATCTACTTTCTCCAGTAAACTCCTTAATGTATTAATCATAGCTATGTTAACATCCTTGTCCAATAATTCTAAAATCTGTGTCATATCTAAACCTTATTCTGATTCGTTATGTTTCTGATTTTGGTTTTGCTTTTTGGTTAGCCTTGTTATTTTGCATTAAGAGCCAGACATGTTGCATGGGGTGGTAGGAACTGAGTAATATAGGATTATAGTATAAAGTTTGATTTTAATCTGGCTAAGAGTTGATTTAACGTTTCCTACAACTGTAGGTGTCAGAGACTTCAAATTCCTATAGCGTCCTTGTGTTTTGTTTTGTTTTTTTTCCCCATTTATTTATTTTTATTGCTTTTTAGGTTTTGGGGTACATGTGAAGAACATGCAAAATTGTTGCATAGGAACACACGTGGCAGTGTGATTTGCTGCCTTCCTCCCCATCACCTACATCTGGCATTTCTCCCCTT
>NW_016107692.1:716878-718287 GCF_001604975.1 Cebus imitator | reverse complement strand
TTGTCAAAGGCCTTCTCGGCATCAATTGAGATAATCATGTGGTTTTTGTCTTTGGTTCTGTTTATGTGGTGAATTACGTTTATAGACTTGCGTATGTTGAACCAGCCTTGCATACCCGGGATGAAGCCTACTTGATCATGGTGGATAAGCTTTTTGATGTGCTGTTGCAGTTGGCTTGTCAGTATTTTATTCAAGATTTTTGCATCTATGTTCATCATGGTTATTGGCCTGAAGTTTTCTTTTCTTGTTAAGTCTCTGCCGTGTTTTGGAATCAAGATGATGTTGGTGTCATAAAATGATTTGGGAAGAATTCCCTCTTTTTGTATTGTTTGGAATAGTTTCAGAAGAAATGGTACCAGCTCCTCTTTTTATGTCTGGTAGATTTCAGCTGTGAACCAATCTGGACTTGGACTTTTTTTGGGTGGTAAGCTCTTAATTGCTGCCTCAACTTCAGACCTTGTTATGGGTCTATTCAGGGTTTCAGCTTCTTCCTGGTTTAGGCTTGGGAGGAGGCAAGTGTCCAGGAATTTATCCATTTCTTCCAGGTTTATTAGTTTGTGTGCATAGAGGTGTTTGTAATAATCTCTGATGATTGTTTGAATTTCTGTGGAATCTGTGGTGATATCCCCTTGATCGTTTTTTATTGCATCAATTTGGTTATTCTCTCTTTTCTTTTTTATTAATCTGACTAGTAGTCTTCTATTTTGTTGATCTTTTCAAAAAACCAGCTCCTGGATTTATTGATTTTTTTGAAGGTTTTTTTGTGTCTCTACCTCCTTCAGGTCTGCTCTGATCTTAGCTGTTTCTTGTCTTCTGCTAGGTTTTGAGGTTTTTTGATCTTGGTCCTCTACCTCTTTCAGTTTTGACGATAGGGTGTCAATTTTTTATCTCTCCTTGCTTCTCATGTGGGCACTTATTGCTATATATTTTCCTCTAGAGACTGCTTTAAATGTGTCCCAGAGATTCTGGTATGTTGTGTCTTCATTCTCGTTGGTTTCGAAGAACATCTTTATTTCTGTCTTCATTTCATTGTTTATCCAGTCAACATTCAAGAGCAAGTTGTTCAGTTTCCATGAAACTGTGTGTTTCTGGGTTAGTTTTTGAATTCTGATTCTAACTTGATTGCACTGTGGTCTGAGAGGCTGTTTGTTACGATTTCCGTTCTTTTGCATTTGCTGAGGAGTGATTTACTCCCAATTATGTGGTCAATTTTAGAGTAGGTGTGATGTGGTGCTGAGAAGAATGTATATTCTGTGGATTTGGGGTGGAGACTTCTGTAAATGTCTATTAGGTTTGCTTGGTCCAGGTCTGAGTTCAAGTCCTGGATATCCTTGTTAATTTTCTGTCTGGTTGATCTGTCTAATGCTGAGAATGGGGTGTTAAAGTCTCCCACTATAATTGTGTGGGAG
>NW_016107692.1:676933-714587 GCF_001604975.1 Cebus imitator | reverse complement strand
CCCTGGAATCTACTGTCCTGGTTCTCTGCTCAGTCCCCTTTTTAAACAGATGAATGGGCGACTTTCCGTGGCTCCAATCGCCAGCCAAAGGGGCACCTGCACCGGTGTATTTTGTAAGGAGAACCAGAGAACAGCTGCTCCGGGGCGCCGACAAAGCAGCCGCGGCGGGCAAAGCAGCGGCTCCGGCCGGCACAGCCGCGCTGGCCACCGCGGAGCTCCTCTGCCTGGGAATTTCCTAATCTGTGGACAATAAAAATGCTGCATCCACTCACCCTCTGCACTTTCACTGGGAGCTGCAATCCTGAGCTGTTCCTAAACGGCCATCTTGGATCGAAACCTGTTCTTGTGTTTACCTTCTTTCTTGACAGTCCTTCCTAAGCCTTCTTGTTGAAAAAGAGTCTGTGTCATGGATTGCTTTTATTTTTAATTCAATGATGCAATGTTGGTGTGGTGACAAATGGTGGTAGAAGGGGTCTATTTTATAACTTTTCAATCAAATCTCTGGCCTAGATTTTTACAGAGCTGCTACTTTATAGCTTCCACACTTTCCACTTCAGATCATGACAAGCTGGCAAAATGAGTCTGTAATTGAAGGAATGTGCCTCTTCCATGGCTCTGGGCTGTAGCTGTATTACAGTGTTTCCCCTTGGAAAATTGATTGTGCATAATAATGGGATTAGCCATTCTCCTTGCATTATATTGAAGTACATTGGCATTACTTTGGTAAAAAAATTTATGTGAGAGTTATGTAATATACTCAAAGACAGAAAAACAATGCAACTAAGCTTTTGGAAATTTATTAACATTTTTCTTCTCTCTGATCAACTGCTACCTATTTTATAAGAAATAATTTGAGATTCATCTCCCTAAGGAAACCTATCTAAAACAGTGTAGTTATGATATGACACTATATATATTAATCTGGCTATTGCCACTCTTATATGTAAGTCCCTGGGGACAGAGTCCATCTAATATCATTTATTATAGAGTCCACGGTATTTGTTACACAGTAATTTTTCAATACATATTTGTTACATTAATGTGTAAATATGTTTTTCTTTTTCTTTAGAATTTTCTGAGTATTTCAAATTTTTCGCAAATATATGGTAAAATTATTTTATAAGTAGAAGAAAACAATATAGAATAATTAGAACTTTTACTAAGAAACTGACCTATTCTCACTTGCTGTTTCTTCTGGCATTATCTCTTCTTTTGATGAGATTTTTATGGTATATCTAATTTTATCTTATCGCCTTAGATGCTAATCTTCCTTTTCGTATATAAACTTTTCAAGTAAGAGAACAAAATTGTTTTTGAAGAGTTTTGAATGGAAATTATAAACATTAGAAAATTTCTGTCAGTGGAAGACTGTGTACTAAACAGTTAGATGCAGGGCACATCTGTATGCATCTCTTCAAATAAGTATTTAAACACTATTTAAAAGGCAGCCATCAAGCACAAATGCTAGCTCTTAAAACTTTAGTAAACTACACCAGATTTTTACTCTTTCCACTTCATCAGCAGGGTGTTGTTTATGTTGGCAATTTAAATATATATGCATATACAATGAAAAAAAGTAGTTAAAATCAATACCTAGTTTCTCTATAATCTTCTACCTACGAGAGACTGCTGAGTTATGTTTAATCACAAAGTAAATGGAAATCATTTCATGTAATGCAGTAATGCAGTCTGTGTTGTCTCTACATCTTCAGTTTTATATAACCAGTTTGTACTTTTTTTTTCATTGACTGAGAGACAAAGGAAGAGGAGATGGTTGGTTTTATAGCAATCTTTATCCTGTGTTGAAGAAAAATTTACCAGACCAGTTAAATAGTCAAGGGAGACTTTATTCAACAGTATTGAAAAGAAGAAAGAATGACTCGACTCCACTAAAACAAAAGTTGGGTAAATTTTTATGCAGCAGGGGAAGTTACTGGAGCTAGTTGGAATTTATCTAGGACTCCTATCATTTCACTGAAACTAGGAGACTGGGGTTCTTTCTTTCTTATTACATTTCAAATGGATGATTCCCAGATACTTGAGACAGATATTCCTGGGTTATAGAATAATTACATCATCAGCAAATAAAAAATTAACACTTGTAAGTTTTCTGAAGTAAGTGCTCTAAGAAAAGGGTGGTAAGGGGCCTATAGTCAGGAAGTCAGGAAGACTTAGCTAAGCTAAAGTTTAGTGAAGTTGAGGTAAATGTTAAGTCTTCTTGGTCACCATGATACAATTTTTCACTCCTGAATCACCCCTTTCCTTTGACTTAAAGCAAAACCAAAACCAAACAAACAAAAAAATTGTTCCTTTATATCTTTGAGTTTATGTATCTTATCTCAATGCAATGCTTGTAACACTTTACTTAGAAGCCTCATAAATATTTACTTTATTCAATTGACAGAGTTATGTAAACTGAACCTATATTGACTGAGAAGACCTCTGGAAAATTATGAGAAAGACACAAGGGTTATAGTGTAAGAATGCAAAATATTTAACAGCATTTGGGATGAAGTTCTGAAACTAAATCTCATTTGTGTTTTATGGCCTTTTTTCAGGGTTCCCTTATAACTGCATAAAATCCAATTGCAACTCTCACTATAATACATGCTAAATAACAATTTTTAAATCAAATTCTTATTGCCCATTATCTTAGAGTAGTATATCTTGATTTCTTGTTTCTACTCCATGTTAGGTTGTATTCCTTTCAACATGGCAGGATTTCCTGTTTATTTGTAGGTAGAGAACACCACAACAAACAAGCAATATTATTCTTCATTGATCTTATATGACTATATTAACTATACTTTTGTGTTTTAGAATTATGTTTCTATACATTTAATCTCTATAGTCTTCAGTAAGAATATCTTGATAATAGGACATTAAATAAATCTTTACACCAAAAAATTTTTTGAACAGTTACTGTTTTCAACTTTATTTTCTTTAAAATGCTTGCTATTTTTGTTTTAATAATAACAATAAATATTTTAAAATTATTCCATAGATAAAATCCTTGAATATTCACAAAGAAAATAATGAGACATTGCTTAATTTTACATACCAGTAAGTAACAGATTGGGGACTGAAACTCGGAACTGTTTCTCTCATCTCCTTTGTGTACTCCAATGGTGCATTAATCCATTTGGACTGTTGTAAAAATATATCATAAACTAGATAGCATGTCAATAATAGAAATTTATTTTTTCCGTAGTTCTGGAGGCCAAAAGTCCAAGATTAAGGCACTGGCAAATTCAGTGCCAGTGAAGGTGAAGGCCTGCTTTCTGATTCATAGGTGATTGATTTCTACTGTGTCCTCACATGGTGGAAGGTGCAAGCTAGCTTTCTGGGATCTCTTTTGTAAGGGCGCTAATCGCAGTCCTTAGGGTTCTGCTCCATAAAATCGATACGTAGTTTCTCTCTAACTAGATGGACTACTTGGCTCTTAAGCATTAGAAGGGGTTCTACCTCCCCAATATTCTACCTCTGAATGCCATCTCTTTCAGGGTTAGGATTTGACATGAAATCTTAAAGGACACAGTCATTCAGACTATAACAAATGACTTAAAAAGTGTCGGCAAAAGTATGTCTGCAGCCTAAGGGGAAACAATGTTAACCAATAAAAATGGCCAAGTCAATCTTTTTTAAAATACTGGCATGAGAAAATCCTTTCAGAGTCACAGAAAGAGAATCTTAAATTGATATTTAGAATACAGTTCTGTTACCTAGAGCCTGTTTGACTTGCTATTTTCTGTAATGTTGAAAGCATACTTTTTTGAACATTATTTGGTTATATTCATCCTGTTATATTGTAGGTTAAAGAAAATTAAAACTTTGGGTAGGATTCAGTTGTAATGACATGGTTTATTAAGATTACTGTATAGGCATATTTACTAGTTTATTTTTACTTGAGTCACTCATTTATTAAAATACAATTGTGCTGTTTCACATTCCTCCAAAGTTTCTTTGTAGGGAGGCACATATTTTGGTGATATTCCATTTACATATCCTTATTATTTTATTCAGATTTTGTCTACTCATGCAAAGAGAAGTGTTGGACAATTTTCTAACTAATTTAATTAATTTATGTATTCACTTTAGAAAATTTGAACCAATAAAACCATTTTTATTTCGAATAAGTTTATTTATTTTCATAACTGGAATAATAGTCCTGACCATGTATTCAAATTTGCTTACAGAGAAATCACATTGTAAATTAAGAACCACAATTTTAAAGTGTAGGATTATTTTCAAAAGAAATTAGAAGAAAGCATTATAAAATTACAAAGCTATTTTATTTTAAACTCTTTTCTAAAGAATGTTTTATTTTCATACCTAATTTTAAAATACCTTTCTCATATGGACTGAAATCTTGTCAGCCAAGTTTTAGTCCAAAAAAAACTTTGCTTTAAAAATATAATTTTTAAAACAAAAATTTTATGGATATGTATCTATATTTGTATTTTTTTATATATTCACTGGCATAATTCTAATGAAATCCACACAAAGATATATTTTACTAACGTTTTTAATCTTCTAAGTAAAATTTTACTCCACCTATGGTTACTGTACCTGTTATAGCTGTACAATACTTTAAGGCACAGAAACAATTTGCCTTCTTGTAAGGAATCACAATAAACCTTGATATTAGTATAGCAGTGTATTTGGGGCTTGAAAAGTTAAAAGTTTGTATATTTTATGCAGATTCTTTACATTATTTTAATGTAACTCATTTCCTTCTACAATAGTGAAAAATAAATTTGTATTAAATATACATCTTCTACCTATCAATTTCAGTAGAGAAAAGTGGCTTTTATGGCATTGATCCTTAAATATAAGACAGTGAGCTCAATGACCATTGAGTATTTATATGCATAGTATCAAAACATCATACAGACACAATATGCAGCATCCAGAACTCATTTTCTTTATGAAACTAATGACCTGTATTTAAATCTATTCCTAGGGTCTCTGTGATGATAAGTCTTCTGTGACACACTGTTAAAACAAATCACATGAATCATATATCTCATTCATTATTAAAATGCCTCTAAGAGAACAAAGTTATTATCCTTAACAATAGCAAATATATTGTATTCAGATGTATAACAAAACCATATTCTCTTAAGACCACTATTGTAAACATTTTTATATAAACAACAATTTCCATTGCATTTCAGCTAAATAAAATGAGTTTGATATTAATTCATGAAAGTCAATTATAGACATTTTTTTGAGATACCTGAATTCTGAAGTGAATATGTACTTGTTCATTCCACATTTATTACTTAGGCATCTATACATTTCTATTTTTTTCCCCTGATGCCAGATGGGCTAATTGGCTCTTCAGCATTTATTTAAAAAAAATACTATGTGGGCAGAATGTTAGAGTCTTGGCAGAGTATGTTAGGACATATAGTTGAAAGGGAATTTTATTCAGGACAAACTGCCTCCTGTTTGCACATAAAATAATGTTAATGCAAACTCTATGTTTTATTCAACATAAATTGACACAGAAACTCTCTGATTATAAGATTGAAATGATAAAATTTTGTCAGATTAAATAGGGCTAATTTTGGAAAATATAAGCTTTCTGGTAAGTTGTAACTTATTTTATTATTTTAGATAGCTTGAGATAACTGAAATTAGAGGTTAACTAAACTCTTTAATATAGTATGCATAATGATTCTGAGTTTTTTTATTCTTTTATCTTTGATATCATGACGACCTGCTAAATGAAGGACAAAAACTGCATTTAGAAATGTCAGAAATTGCATTAGCAAAAGTTACTATCCATTCACATTTTTAGGTGCTACATTTACCTGCTTATTTTCCACTCTGTCATTTTAAGCCCAGCAATCAAGTTTTATCCTTTTTCTTCCTCTTATCACATATCTTATATTATTATTTCATCATCAATGCTTTCTACTGTAAATGATATTTAATCATATTTGTCAAACCAACAGGGGTAATCATAGCTGTGTCTATAAACCAAGATAGTCAGAAAACTTTCCTCCATTATGCAAAAAGAAAATTTGTCTATCTTATTAAAAAACAAGTCTTTATATAAATGGCATAAGTATGTGGTACCCATGAAAATATCCCTCTCAGGCTTCATAGTAGGGCTTGCATAATTCACTGATGGCCCCAGCTGCTGCACTCCAAAGTCCATTGCCACATTGATGTTAAGGCCACACTTCTTCTCAAGGGCTACTCTCAGCCAGTGAATGTGTGTAGATGGTGCAATGCTTTGAATATTTGTCCCTTCCAAAATTTATGTTGACATGTATTCCCCAATGAGAGGTGGGACCTTAAAGGAATGACAGGGTCATGAGGGCTCTACCTTCATGAATGTATTAATCCATTAATGGGTTACTGGATTAATGGATTAACCTATTTATGGATTATTGAATTACTACATAAATGAATGAATAGATTATCATGGGAGTCAGATTAGTGGATTTATAAGAAAAGGAAGTGAAATATGAGCTAGGATGCTCAGTCCCTTCCTCATGCAATGCCCCATGCATTCTTGAGACTCTACAGAGAGTCCCTAAAGAAGGATCTCATAAATTGCAACCTCTCAACTTTGAATTTCTTATTCCCATAACTGTAAGAAGTAAAATTCTTTTCTTTACAAATTATCTAATTTTAAGGATTCTGTTATAAGCAACAGAAAATGGACTAATACAGACGGCATACTAAAATAGGCCAGTTTTTGTGAGACATGGGACCCCTCTGATGGACAACTTTGGCTTAGAGACTTGGCCTTCAGAAAATTTCTTAGAAATGCACTGCAGTCTGAGTCTTTCATTCAGCCTCTTTTCTTCTTCTTTTCTCTTGTAAATGAAAAGACATGTGTCAGGGTCTAACGGCTCTCACAGCATTCATTATGTACCTTTCCATTTTCCCTCACTAGCATTTCATCTAAAAAATTCTTGTACATATAATCCTGTCTTGTCATCTACTTTCAGGACAACCCAGAAAAACAAGTGGATGTGAATAAAATAAAATAACGTCATTTAAGTTGTTAGGTGAGGCAGGAAAGTCTCTTGCTTAAAGTACAGCCCCAGTTGCTAAAAATTTTACCAAAGGTGCCTTGAAAAGTATTCAGGTTGAGGGGAATGCTTTTTACAAGTGTGATCATTTGTGTATTTGAATGATTATTGGGTAAGTAATGCATACAGCAACAGTGGAGTTAGCTGACTACAAATTGTATTTCCCTTCAAAAAATAAGAACTGAGGGTCACTTACAATCAGATAGTGACTACTTGTGTGAGAGTAAGGGATTCCCCATGATAGCTTGCGAAAAAAAAAAAAAAAGGCCTTATTTCTTGCTGGAGAAGAGCTGACAGTGCTGAGCAGCAGGATGTAAATACAATACAGTTGCAAAGCGCAAGAAATGTTTACACCACTAGGGTATCTTGAGGCACAGAAAGTATACCAACAGCAACTAGGAAAAGGTGGGTCTACTCTTGCAACTCCAGAACATTCACAAGGGTCTGCAAACCAGCATGCTTAGACGCATCCCTTTAGATAAACCCATTGCGTGTTTTACAACCCCAGGCTGTCTATACCAGACTGTTGTCCTGTGTTCCAAGACACCACAGAGGCTTCTTCCAGCAGGAAACAAGTACAACCTTTTATCACCTCAAGACCATTCTCAGCCTCTTCTCCTAGCTCTCAGGCTGAAAAGTAGGAGTAACTCACCTGGGAACATTATGGTCCTGAAAACAATTGTGCTCTAAAAGGATTGTAAGAATTTGGTAACATGTACAAGCAAAAGTCAAAGCAATATTATTGGGATTGGAGTATGAGATTGCTTGACCAAGGAAAGCCTAAATATAAGAATGGAATATGCCAGAATGTATTGGGTTGGGAGTACTTTCTCAAGATATAGAATTTGACATGCTGGAAAATTTTCCAGGGGATGGGTTGAACTTGCTGCTGTGGTGCTTTTGAAATCTGGAGGAGATACTGGCAAAGCCTAAAGTAGTGGAAAGGCCTGAGTTGTCCTAGAAGGTAGTAAAGGGAAAATTAGAGAGGCTGAGGAAATTGGGAATTTGGGAATGGATATGTTATGTCAGGCTGGAAAACTCCTCAGAAGATTATATCACATGGGAGGGCCCAAAGAACACACCATTCACAGAGACCACTAGAAAAGTGCTAGTGAGGGGGCACAAGCACGCCTGAGATGTTGTCCTGTATCTCTTCTGCAACGCAATACTGACAATGGGAGAAAGAGTCACAGACCTGGGCTAATTAATATACATATGGATAATAAAGCCCTGTAGGAACACAAGCTTAGGAGCATCAGTTCAACATTAGGAAGCAGGAGGCTACAATTACCTAAAAGACTGGAAAAGTCAGAGGACTAACCAAGGAATCTTAAACTTCTGCTAGTTGTGGAGATCATTAAAAGATCTTAGAGTCCCTAAGAACAGAATAGATGATATTAATATTTATAACTTTAAAAATATTAAAAAGTCAAGAAACAAGATGTAAAAGATAGTGATGAAAATGCCAATAATATTCTCAGTCTCTTGTCAAGTTTCTAAAGCTGAGGTAGTTTTCAAATCAGAAAGCCACTGACTGAAGAGGAGGCTGGGTCAGTAGGAGCTATTATACAACTATGCTATTGCAAGCATATACTACACTAAAAGAAGGGGGACATGGAGACTTTTTTTTTTTTTTTTTTTTTTTTGAGATGGAGTCTCACTCTGTTGCCCAGGCTGGAGTGCAGTGGCGTGATCTTGGCTCACTGCAACCTCTGCCTCCCAGCTTCAAGCGACTCTCCTGCATCAGCCTCCTGAGTAGCTGGGATGACAGGTGCATGCCACCATGCCCAGCTAATTTTTGTATGTTTTAATAGAGACGGGGTTCCCCATGTTGGCCAGGATGGTCTCCACCTCTTGACCTTGTGAACTGCCCACTTAGGACTTCCAGAGTGCTGCGATTATGGGTGTGAGCCACTGTGCCAGGCTGACAGGGATACATTTTGAGAGTTATCAGATAAAAGGTCTGAGTTGACTTGATAACTGGAGACCCAAAGCATCATTATTACTTCACTTCCACCCATATTAGAATAACTGGAATCTTAACTCCTGACCAAAGTCCAACTCACAATATGCTCACTGGATCCATGAACCTTCACCAGGATAATTTTCCCATTTTTAAAGGATATAGTTAGAACTCATATACTTGGCAATTGGAATAGCCCCCACATTATTTCCCTGACTTCTGAGCCAAGAATGATCACAGTGGGAAAGCTGAATAAAAAACTCTCAAACTTCCCTATCTAAGATGGTAAATAAAAAACAATATTAACCCCTGGCAGTAGGAAAAATTGAGATAAGTAACTCTATGATATTGCAAAAGCACGCAGGATTTGTGGTTTCTGTCATATCTTTATGAAATATACCAGTCTTGCCCTACAGAAACTGAATGAAGCTGGGAGAATGACTGTAGACTATCACAGCATCCATTAAGTAGTGGCTCTGGTCCCAGGTGCTGTGCTAAAAATGGTATCATTTTAGAGCCGATTAATAAGGTCTCAGGTACATGAGATATGGCCAGTGATTTGTAATTCATTCCTATATTCTATTCCTATAGAGTATATTTATATACTCTATTCCAATGAGAAAAGAATATCAAATAATATACATTTAAGTGAAACGCAAAAGAATATTTACAGTTTTACTGCATATCTAAGCCAATTCTTCCTCCCTATGTCATAATATAATCTGAAAAGATCTGGACTGCCTATACATATGGCAGAAAATCATACTGGCATTGATGATATCATGTTTAATGGATAGGGTAAAATATATGAGTGTACAACGACTCCTTAAGATACAGTGGCACCAAAAGGTGAGAGATAAACTCTGAAGATTTAGGGATTACCTATTTTCAGTAATGTGTTTAGGAGGCTGAGTGGTCAGGGGATGCCAGGATATCCCAGTCAAAGCAAAAGAGAAATTGCTTTGGTTGTGTATTCTACCTAAAAGAAGGAAGCACAGAATCTCATTGGACCATTTGGGTTGTAAAGATAACATATTCCACATGTAGAAATGTTGCTCCAGCCCACTTACTAGGTAGCACAGAAGTCTGCCAGCTTCCAGTGAAGTCTGGAAGAGGAAAGGCTCTGCTGCTGTTACAGCTGTAGCAGAAGAAGCCTGTTGCTTGAGCCATATTTCTGGCAGTGCCTAAGGCATGGGAAATGTCAGTGGTGGAAAAATACATGGTATACCTTTTATGGCAAGCTCAAACCCATGAACATAGAAGAGATCTCATCACATATAAGCAAAAAGAAAAAAACATGAGTTTAGATATGATTTCAATGCAAAATATAAGTGGATGGTGGCTGCATTATAGAACTATTTAGGGGTGGTTTTGAAAAGATAATGGAAGCTGGCTGCAGTAGTGTTTGGCTGTAGTTCTAGCTACCCAAGATGCTAAGGCAAAAGGATTGCCTGAGCCCAGGAGTAGGGCTATTGTGTTCTATGATCACATTTGTGAATAATCATTCCACTCTAGCTTGGGTGACATGATGAGACTCTACCTCTAAAACAAACAAAAAACTGTATAAAATGGTGAGGAGGGAAAAGTTTTTCCATGCAGTAGATTCACAACTGGGCTACTGGAGAACAGTTTATTCAGTTTGTGTAGAAAGACAAGTGGCCTGAAGTTAGGGTGTGTGTGTGTGTGTGTGTGTGTGTGTGTGTCTGTGTCTGTGTCTATGTGTGTGTATTGGAGGTGGCTAATGGTATGTTTATCTAGTTAGTGATGTGGAAGAAAAAAGCCGGAAGTTCAAAAGCAAGGAAATCCGAGTGAGTAGCATAAAAATGAACGCATAGAAGTGGACATAACATATGAATATTTTTGTTTCACATGTTAACACCCATGAAAAGCATCCATTCACTATGGAGGACACACTAGACAACTAATTAGACAAAATGTATGAGTCAGTTGACATTAGTAACCCTTTATCATTGACTACTCCAAAACTGATATAATAGGTATATGAGCATAGTGGCCACAGTGGCAGAGTTGGAGCCTAGCATTAGCCTAATAGTGTTGCCTCCAACTTAACAATGTTGATACAACTTTACAGAACCAGAGAAATATGCTCTTCTAAAGGAGACCAACCAGCTATTTAAGCCACCTATTTTGGACTCCTTCCCTTCTGGAAAGGCCACCTGTTTGTCCTAAGGATAGATACCTATTCCAGGTTTAGATTTGCCTTTCCTTCTGAGCTACAGCCATCACTGCATAGGAACTTAAAGAATGCATCATACAGAAGTATATCATACTGTCTAACCAGGAGACAAACTTTGTGGTGAGGAGATGCATGAGAGAGACCATAACCATAAATAAGATGCACTAGTTGTATTGCATGTCTCCCTACGCAGAAGCAGTCAGTCTAACAATTCTAGGAAACCCTTTTACAGCTGAAGTGCCAGTTTGGTGGCCACCTGATGAAAGGATGGGTGCCATCCTTCAGGATGCAATATATGCATGAAATTAGATACCTTTATATGGTACTTTGTTCCCAAAAGAAATAATATATGATTTGGTAATTAAGGAGTAAACCACAAGTGTTGCGGTGACCACCACTTCCAGTGATTCACTGGTCGATTTTGTTCTTCATGTCCCTCAAATCTGGTCCCTATAGTTACCCTCTTGACAGGGGATACATAAAGTTCCCATAGAATTAAATATCACCATGCTGCCAGGGCACTTTGGACATCATATGCCTAGAGATTTGGAGGCAAGAAGAGGAGTCACCATCTGGCAGTAATAATCAACCCTCAACTACAAAAGTAGAACTGCTTTTCACAGTAGGGACAAAAGTAAGGATGCTTGGAACCTAGATGATCCACATCTAGATCCCCTGCTACTCCCTCTCCCCATCATAGCTGTGAACAAATGCATACAGAAATCCCACTCAGGAAAAAAAAAAAAGTGGTATCCAAGAGTTTCAACCTCTGAGAAGTAAAATAATTGTGGAGGAAATAGAGAATGAGTTGCTGGTCTGAGATCAACTGCAGCCAAAGGGCTGTAGTTTATCCTGTCATTTTTCCTCTAGTTTCTCCTTAGAAAGAGAGTCCCTGGGGGATCATGGAGCAGGTGGTCATGAACTTGCTTTAGATAAGAAATGTAGTATGGAAATAATGAAAATATATCATTCAAATCTCCTGTAAGAAGCATAATTGACACTCTGAAGGTGTCTTAGCCTTCTGTGGGCCCTTTTCATTTTCCCTCACTGGCATTTCCCCCAGCAAATCTCTTGAACAGCTAATACTGTCTCAGTTTTGCTTCTTGGAGGACCTGTGCTATCCTTTGATAGGCATTCAAGTATTTGTTAGAATTTCCCTGCTTATTTTATAGTCTTTCCATATCTCTCTTTATTTTTTTTCACATTTCTGTGTCTATACTCCGCTTAAGTATTTAAACTAATAATGTAAATATGTAAATACATAATCCTTAATTGTTTCCTTGAGTGCCTTATTGCTTTTCCTAGAACATTCTCAAAATAAACAAAAGATGATCAAATTATACAATGTCATTATAAAAATTACATTCAACTTTAGAAGTAATGATAATGTCAGTGTACTTTCCTGCCTTTACATGCACAGTTTAATGGTGAGAGATTTTATTAATAATGGATTTACACAAATGTATTTTTTAATTTGTAGAGATGGGGTCTCACTATTTGCCCAGACTGGTCTCAAAGTTTTGGCCTCAAGAGATCTCCTGCCTTGGCTCCCCAAAATGCTGTAATTAACAGGTGTGAGTCAATGTGCATAGGATGTGAATTCATTTTTTTATGTTTGCAACACATCTGAAATATGAAAAATAAATGTATGGCCTGAAAAGCATAGATATTTAGATAAATAAAGACTAATGTAAGTCAAGTTTACTTTTGGATTGAGTTAATGGCTTATGGAGAATATATTCTATTACACACCATCTTACTAAAGTAGCTATTTAGTTAATATTTTAGAAATGTTAAAAATCAATTGATAATACATATTTAACTGCTGTTATAAAAAGTCCCTGTTAATGCCACCAAAAATCCTTTCTTGAATTATTTAATAAATTCCATACTATATACAAAGGCAGTTATTTAACAATAAAGAAGAATAAATAAAAACACATAGGTTAAAAAATTAAGGTAACTCTTTTATAAGTGGTGCTGGATCAATATGTTTAACAATATCATATTATTTTAAACTTTAAGTATAGTCCAGCAGTATGATGTAATTTTGGTTAACATATTATGTAATCCTAATTCAGATGTATTATAATGAGATTGCTTTATATAATGAAGTTATTAATGAATAAGAAGTATAATATTAACATTTCCAACTATAACAGTTTAGTTTTCAAAGACAATTAAATGTCAACTATCGGTAGGAATAAATTTCTATGATGTACATTAGGTTCATTATGGAGAACATATAGTCAAAATAATGAGCCTAGAAGTACTGAAAGGAATAAACAGAACAAGAACAAATACAGCATTTGAGAAAAATGCTTTCCTTTGTTATATTTTTTAAAGCAACATTTGCATAATTTATGGTCAGTTTAATTAATGGTTCTTCTCAAAGTGACTACTTGTCACAGGCAAGCATACATATACTGTAAATAAATTCTTAAGATAAACATGGCATGGATATTTTAATGGTCTATTAATAAACACCTTTGTTGTGTGATGATGCATGAAACTACCATTGAAGTGTTACCTGCAGTATTAATGTAGTGCTAAAATAAAATCAAGTAATAATTTATGTTCTTCTAAATAATGTTAAATTTAAGTCAGTACTATGATCTGTCCTCTTAAAACAACTGATATAATTAAACATTAGATATTTGTATTACAATAGGTTTTGTATTTCTTCTACTTTATGACTATATGGTTAAGAAAAAGAATATGAAAGTATTTTATTTAAGTATATTAAACTTTTTCATATGATAACCAGCATCAAATTTTATTAATCTTTTCATCAAAATCAGATTATTAAAACTTGGTTTTTATTTGCATATTTTAAAAAACACCTTTAGGCTGGGCATGGTGCTCATGCCTGTAATCCCAGCACTTTGAGAGGCTAAGGCAGGAAGATCACTTGAGGCCAGGAGTTCAAGACAGCCTGGCCAACATGGTGAAACGCCATCTCTACTAAAAATAGAAAAATTAGCCGAAAGCGGTGGTGCACACCTGTCATCCCAGCAACCAGGGAGACTGAGGCAGAAGAATGGTTTCAACCTGGGAGGCAGAGGCTGCAGTGAGCTGAGATCATGCCGTTTCACTCTAGCAGGAATGACAGAGCAAGACTTTGCCTCAAAATAAAAAAACAATACATAAAATAAACAACACCTTTAGAACTGTGACACAAATTCCATTTGACGATGCAATTTTATAGTTAAAGAACATAGCTTAAGACAACATAACATTGACAGACCATGAACATTTAGGTATCATTATGCCATATGTTTTTTAAAGTTGAAATGAATGGTCTAATAATATACACTTACCCCTCACACTTGAAGTAACCTCTCACAGCCTGAAGTTCAGAAACCGTGAAGTATTTTGACTTCATCAGCAAAAGGGATATTAATAATGGTAGTGATGTAATTTACAGAACTTATTAGCCTCATTCTGTATTCCAAAAGTATGTGCTCAATGTCTGTACAAAATAACTACATAAATAGTTCAGTAAATTAAATTCAAAATATAAGAAAATTTTGTGGCTCTTTGAATCAACTAATTGGTTCCTACTTTTATTTAATTAGCTTTTAGAATGGTTCTTGTCATTGCATAGGGTCTCAGAAATACTAATACAATATCATGTGCAAGTTTGTAATAGGTGTAAAGGATGAACATGAAGCCCTCCTTCTGCTATTCCTTTATTTGCTATTTGTTATGTTCATGAGACATATGTATGAAAACACTTTGAGCTCAGATGCCATATCCTGTGAACATTAGGAAAATTTTAATCAATAGAGAAGGAAGAATTTAGCCAATGTGGGAAATGTAAATTCAATTTGGGTCAACTGAGCTTTTTCTTGCATCCAGTAGCCATAGTATTTGCTTGGACTGAATGTTTTTCCCCCTTTCAAATGGTTCTTTCCCTGCCTCACCCTCTTGTTTTGCTGCCATAAGAGACAATGCGGTCTCCATCATTAATTCTGAAGGTGATAATTATCCTCCCATGATTAGCTTTACTCATGTCTTAGTGTCCTGGAGTCAATGAAAAGTGGTTCAGCAGCAGAGTTGAAACATGGTGACACAGTGTCTTAGTTCATTGTGTGCTGCTGTTACAGAATATCACAGACTGGGTAATTTATATAGAACAGAAATTTATCTCTCACAGTTCTGGAGACTGAAAAATAGAAATTCAAGGCACCAACATTTTATCTGGGAGGGCCTTCTTGCTGCATCTTCACTTCGCAAAAAGCTGAAGGGCAAGCTAGCCAAATGTTACATAGAACCTCTTCTATGAGGGCTTTAATACCATACCAGTAAGGAGCCTTATGGCATAATTACCTGTTCAAGGCCCCACCTTTTCATATCATGACATAGGAAACACTGGAATTGTGTAGGGGACATATTCAAAAGATAGCAGAGACAACTATCTGATGATTTGATTTCAAAGGACATGATTACCTATTCTTTTCAGATTTAATTGCTGTGTTCTTCAGACAATTTGAACTTCTATTTTAGAATATGGAAATAGTTGCTTCTGGCTTTAAAATGAAACCAAGTAGTGAAGTTACCTGGGCAACCCCGTGGATATGGATAATAACAGGATCCTAATGGAAAAAGTATAACTGATATCAAACTAGCCATGTGATGCTCCTCTGTTCTGTGAAGGAGTTCTAGCTTAAAAAGTGATTCCCTTTTCTAAAATAACTCCTCTCAGTGAGACGTTGCAAGAGACCTACTTTGTTGTTTAATTTCCCCCTTACACTTTTGAATTAGAAGCATTTAAATAGCTACTAATGTAGCTTATAAGGAAATATAAATCTCAGACAAACTCCATTCTGTAATATAGTTTTTTGCTTATATGTTGGCTGGAAAAAAAGATTGATTTGGGTAGAAATATCAACTTTTTCTTCCATTACAAAAAATAATAAAAGCAATTTTATAATGCTATGCTACAACCAAACTTAGCATAAGGCGAATTGAAAATGTATTTCTCTTTTTCATTTTTTCAGTTTTTATTAGCAATCATCTACATAGTGTATACAATATTATTCTAGCTCTCTTGTTTTTCTTCTTTTCTTGTTTGTGAATTAGCATGTGAGAAATTAATTGCCTCAACACTCTGTGCTAGCTGTTCTGTTGTATGACGTTGGCCCCTCTGTCCAAGACTTTTCTACTTATAACACTGAGCAAAGAGTAGCATACATCTTTTCAGTGTTTGCTTCCTGACAGCGCTTGTCTTCAATTATAGCAAGACTAAGGTTTGAGAGGCTCTGTTAAATAGAATTACTGAGTTTGTTTCTGCTTTTGCATTACATAAACCTGAAAAAACCTGTATATGCTGAAAATCCTATTTAGTATAATTCCAAGGTATTTTGTCCAAAGTGATTTGCTTTAGAATTGTGAATTCAGTTTCTTTAGGATAGGGACATAAACTGAGGTTCAGATAAAAATTGTTGATGTGAGAAATAAAAGTGTTGCCTTAACGAACCAATACAAAGACACAGTCTTACTTTGAGCAATAGAAATTTGTTATTATGGGACTGAAGGAAAATTGGAAAACTAGGGTGGGAGGTAGAACTTAAAACCATAGGAACAAAAATTAAATCTGGCTAAAATTCAGCCACAAGCAATAAAATTCAGCCTTAATATCCTCTTGACTTTATTCTTCTTTCTATAAACCTTTCCTTAGGGGTAAAATAGGTGGAAAAACAAATGAAGACATAACATTCTTGGGCAGATGAGTCTATTTAGCTGATTAATAATCCAATTTTTACCAAGAAACAAAAACATGAGATGTTTGTTTGGCTTTTACTTTTCCCAGAGTTAAAAAGTATAGCTTAAGAAATTTAAAAAAAGAATATAAAATTTGGTGTTATAAGTTACTAATAATTACAGGATGTACTATTATTTTGTTTGGTTTCCTGTCTTTTTGTTTTGTTTTTAGAAACAATATAAAACATAAAATTATACTTTATATTTTGAAAAAGTAAATTTTTTACAGTGACATTTGAACTATGCTAGTCCACGAAATACAGATCTGTCACTCGACTCACTGAGTTTCACTTATTTGGAAAGAGTGACTTCTTCTTTGCATTATTTTGGAGATAGCAGCCAAGTGTGACTTACACGAACTAGCTATTTTATATGCTATGAGGTGATGGGGTTGACAGTGGTGAACATTCTGGATAACATAAATAATATGTAAACAACTGCATATTTACCAATAAGCTATAACTGGAGAGGTTTTCTATAAACAATAAAACTAATATAGTATACTGCCTGATGTAGAATAGCAATATGTGATTGTTCTAATGTACCCTTTGGGTTTTTTTAGTTCACTAAAATGTTTTTAATGATTTCAAAATTATCTCATCTGAAAATTATCTGTAACTCCAGAAGGTAGAAGAAAAATTATTATCTGACATTTCTCCCTTTCTCTGTTTTGTCCTTTTTGTTTATTGGCCAAGTAGTGTACTTTTTAAAGAGATAAAGCTAATGGGTGAATTGGAGGAAGTGTTTCTTGAAGGTAGTAGTAATGAAGGAAGCTCTATCTCTGAACTTAGATTTAGAAAGAGTGATTCATGTGCTCCCATTCTCATAAAAGAGAATGTTTGAGGATTAAATCAATCTATTCCTTGAAGAACAATAAGGATGCTTAACCTGAAGCAGGTTTTTCAAAGATTTATCAAATAAGAATCTATTCAGACTTAATGGAGTTATTATAAAGACCAGTGAGATAGTATACTTTAACACTTTCAAATTTCTAAGGAAGGAGCATATTGAAGTGAGTGAAAATACTATTATTGTGAAAGTCATAGAATCCCATAAAGGTAAAATATCATTTCTCAAAACCACTTATTGCAAACTGTGAAACTATAAGCACAGCCATTTCTACACTATCTTTTTAAATCCAAGGAAAGTGCAGCCAACTAACTACTATTTAATAAAGGTAATAGAAGCTCTTTCCTTTGCAGAAAACATTTTTATCTACCAAGTGCAGAGAAGGAATATTAATATTGATTCAGACTCAGATATGAATCCTGACCTCAAAAGTACTGAATGTGATTAGCCTATATGTGCATCGGCCTCATGGATTATGAATCCTGACATTTTTCTTGATGATGACATTTTAAATAAAAGTATTTTGAGCTTTCTATAGTAACACTAAAGCCCTTTGTATTTTCAAATGCTTTTGCCCCAGACTGTAAAGGATAGAGAACTAGATCTTTATTCACAGTAATTCTGTACGACACTATTCTATATACTATTAGAATACATTTTCCCAAAAGAGTTTTGGTGAAATCAGAGTGGTGATATATAGTAAATATATATATATTTTTCTTAGCCAATGATATAGATGACATCCTGAGGGTAAAATGAGCAGATTCCTAGATAATCATGTACATTTGTTACCTTTTAAAATAAGCTTTTTGGTCATAATAGCATGCTGATTTGAAAGCATGTGGGTGACAAATGCTGTTAAAATCAAAGAACTGTATATTTCTAAATGTCCTTTATGGGTTTAGGTGATTTTAAAATGCAGTACTTCTCTAAAATGAATGATTCTTTTTGAAACCAAAAACACAAATTTTAATGACAGAGTTTTTAAGTTTGGCCATGTTAATCTTGAAATGAGCTTCATTAGTAGCTGAAATTCTCATTCCAGTTTCAAAAACACTGTAAAATGATTACTTTTTGTCTTTGACCCTTCCCTAAATTTCGTCTTGATGATGTACAGTCTGCATAGTACATATGGTTTGTAGAAAATGACCCATGCATTCAGATATAAACATATACATTTAAGTTCACATTTTTGTCTCAAATCAGTTCTTTTCTTCCCCCAGTCCCATTGTTTTTTTCTTTCCTTTCTCTTCAGTTTCTGTATTTTTCTCATTTCTTTTTTCCATTATCCTGTTCCCTTTCCCCACATATATTGATATTGAGAAATTTAAATGAACCACATTATCGTGAAGTAGTTTATGGGCCTTTAATGCATAGAGACATCCCAGCATATTGTTTTGGTACTTGAGTCCTACTGATGCTATATTGACTAAAAAGTACAAAACCAAAGAGAATGACCTGTTAAAGAGAGTAAAAAAATACGTACATATTAAAACAAAAATAAATTCTGGCACTTTTACACCATGAGGATTTGATGAAAATAGAGGGTATAATTTGAAATGTGGTTCTTAAAATTTTTTATAAAGGTCTACAGTGTTTTTGTTCCTCTGCCTCCAACTTTCCATACTCTTGAAATGCTGCCATGGCTACTGTGACCCTAGTAGCTATATAAAAAAATGAATTTTTGCTTGTGAATGTATGTTCTGTGGTAATTTTAATTAGATAAAATTATTTTGCAGATATAGTTCACCTGTAGAGACTGATCAAGCATTTGGTTTCAAGAAATGTTCTGGCCCAAAATTCCTTTGGGTTTGCCTTTCTCACTTTCTTCTTTATGTAGTTAAATTATTGTATGATTTTTAGAATTCGCATGGTTAATTATGCCTTTCAAAGTATCTTCAGCTTCCTTTAAGGGTTTTGATTGTTTGTGCATTATAATAGGCTTTTGGTGATAAATAGTAAAATTGGTTTCTTTTGTAGATCCTCCCGGAAATTATGCTGGATCATATGACCCCACACAGTATCCCTTACTGTTTATAATTAAGGGTTAATGAGAGGAAATTCATAAGAGCCAGCTGCAGCTGATATAACTAAAGGTGGACAGAGGTAGGGTGGAAAATTGTCACTAGGGCATTGATTCTCTCTTGTGTGCAGTTTAAGATTCCCTCCTGCCTACATCCTTCTTTGTCCTTCTGCCCATTTAACAAACACTGATGGAATAACTGTTATGATAGGTTCATACAAGACAAAGGAAATACGTAAATATTCATGAGGAGTCCTCAAAACACACAATTGAGCACACAGCTGAGGGATCTGATGAGCACAATTACTGTGAGGAAAGTGAAGGGCTTTTGGGTATCTCCTGAGACCACTAGGACACAAGATGATGTTGGGTTTCTCTGAGTGCTTTAGAAGCCTCTGAGATGTTCTCTAGGACAGAGTGGCTTGAATCGGTGCAACACAGTATTCAGTAAACTAGATAGATATACTTCTTTCACAGATATTAATGTCTTAAATTTGTGTTGCCTTTAATTTTAAGTGGCAAAAGCAAGTAAAAATTTAGGCACTTGAGGTTATGAAATCATTAGGTTAATATGGAAGATACCTTAGTCCGATTAGAATTTATTAGAAAATATCATGTAAAGTGCAGCCTAAAACATGATACAAAATTTCTTAGGTATCAAACAATAACAAACTAAGTAGCAAAGTGATATTTTCAAGAAGTTAAATAAATAAATGCTGCTCAATGGTCCATTTTATGAGAGAAAATTATGGGAGAGGGATTTTAAAATAGAATTTGAATTTGTCTGATAGGTAAAACAGGTATAACCCATAAAAAAGAGAAAACTCATTAAGAAAGGAAATTCAAGAAATAAATATTTTCATATTTTTCCCAAAAGGAGAATGGAGGGACCCTAGAGGAAAGCTAAAATAGAGTGCATTGTAAAATTAGCTAGTATGGCTAGAAAAAGAGAAAGTATAGAAAATTAGTTGTCTTAATAACAATAATTAGTTTTAAAGTTATACTCCGTATGTACCAGTTTTCAATGTATTTTGCCTAATTTTCTTCTGCTTCCTATTGTAATCCTGCTGTGGATTACTGTCACATTTCTTGTTGGGAAGGCATCTGTCACGTGGAACTGAAGCTATTTGTCTAAGTTATTGAATCATAATGATTATGCTATCTTAGCAGGAGAGCTGTAGAAAGTAGTTGTGTATAGAAATTTATGTCAAGAAAGATGAACCTAAAATGAGTAGATTTGTAGCCTTAAAGTTATTATTTGATAAACATAAAAACTGAACACATCCAATTCATTCAGAAGATTTTTTGGACCTACCTTTGAACTATATCTAGAATCTGACCATGTTTTACCATTTTCATCACTGCCACTCAGCAGATACCTGTGGCCATGTCTTCAGTTATTGCAATCTCCTCTGGACTGATCCCTCTACTCTCACTCTTATGCCCCTATAGATTGTTCACCCATTAATATGTAAGTCTAAATATAACATGTGGCCTCTTATGCCACTGAGGGTAGAAGCCAAAGTCTTTGGGGTGATTGGTCCCTTGTCATGTCTATAGCCTCATCCCTTCCCACCCTCTTTGTTGCTCCATTCACTCCAGCAACAAGTTTGCAAAAGATGAAGGAAACTCCTTTCTCAAGGCTTTGGAGGCATGTTGTTTCTCTTACCTGAGGTATTCTACTCCCAGATACTTGTGTGTTTGTTTCTTTATCTCCTTAAGGCCTTCAATAAAATGTTGGCTCCTGGCTGTTAATGCAGTTTAATAATTTTGCTTAATGTTTAATGTTTTATTATTTTCATTAAACTGCAGTTACATATGATGATACCAAATCTAATGATATCATCTCACTAGATCTTATCCATTAAATTCAGGTTTTACAGTGACTCAAATGGTAAAAAATAAATAATAATAACCTTAAACACCCATTGTATATTTTACTCCATTTGTGTATTAATTCCTGAGTTCCTACATATAGAATGAATACATAAGTAGAATTCAGGATGTCATCATACAAATATGTACAATAATTTTTTAAATGTTATTTCACAAAAATCAATAATTAGTCATATGCATAATTTTAAAACAAATGAGCCATAATTTTAAAATATATAATCTAATCCCTTATAATTTGAGATTAGTACAAAATGATTTATGCATTTATAAATATGTTATTAAGTTTTTATCTTTGTATACATTTATTTATGAATATCTCAAACTTCCTAAGACTTCAAGCTTTATAGAAAATAGATTTTTAAGCTATACTATGCTGTTCAATGCAGCCATTAATAAGAATTTGAGGCTTTTAGAATTGAACTTAAAACTTTTTTTCTTGGATAAGGTTTTATTTGTACTTTTTAAAGTCACATGTAAAATTTCCTTAATTTGGGAGAAAAAGACAGTATGTGATATAAATGTATGTAGTGGTCATTAAAATCTCCAAATACTAATTTTCAGTTTTAACAAGTTCTTTGCCTTCAAAGTTCAGGTTTTTTTTTTTTTTTTTTTTTTTTTAATCCCAAATAATCTGTTTTTTTTTTTGTTACATGTATAAGTAATATTTAAAAACATATTTTAGCTAAGATAGTCAATTGGTCCTCCTAACGTGTGGACATAGTCATCTTATAATAAACTGCCATCAATAAAAAAAACTTCAGGTTGACATTGTCTACTGTATTTTAAAATTTACTTTTATTGTGTATATTTAAGAAATAGATAATGTTTTAAGGCATATATATAATGAAATAATTACTACAAACAATTTTACATATCCTATGCTTTCTGAGTAATTCTCAAGTCTCATATGTATCTGTATTCAATGACAGAAGAAAAAAAGTGATCTCTATGTGAATCCACAAAAATATAAAACCCTTCACTATTCTCCCATAGTCAAAGTCCCATGGTGATTTTCTCTGAAGGCACGACTCACATCACCTGATTAACAAAGGCATTTATATTTCTAGTCATATTCCTTGTCAATTTCAGAAGTTATAGTAAATGTTTCTTTTGTTTATTCAAGAAAAAACACTATTCATATTTACCACTTTTTAAATATTTGAATTTTCATCCTTACATTTTTTGCATTTACTTTTTTGTTGTTTTAATGTACCTTTGATGTAAATATCCCATTTAAATGGAATAGGTCATACTGATCAAACATGCTTTTATCATAGATGTTTTTCTCTGTATTTTCAGAATTTTTGCATTCATGGGTACAAACAATACTTAAATTTTTTGTATGATAGAATTCAAATTAATTTAACATTTTTTAACCCAATTATCTTTCATTTGTCAAATGATTTGTGTTATTTTTCAAACAGGTTTCCTTAACTATAAGCCTAGTTGCTTTATCTCCTAACAAATTGAGTTCATATGGGAATGGCCTTTTATTATTTATTCATTATTTATAAAACATAAAAGTATTATCTTCACTATAGTGATCCACAAAACTTTGGTTAAAATTGCAGATGAATCTTCAAGTGAAATAAGATTCAAATAGTTGAGTGTATAAGTGAAACCTATAGTGAAATGCATTTTGAAATAAAGGGATTTTTTTTTATTGTTGTTGTTGGTACCAGAACACCACACCAAACCAAACTAAACCAAATAAACAAACAACAAACAAAGAGATTATACAACACTAGATCTACATTCAATCATGTTACCCCATTATTCTGTTATATTAATGCTCTTTAATATAGTCCCAGAACACTGAGGTCAATAAATGTAGAACTCAAGTAGGCAGAAAAAAAAAATATATCTGTACCCTTTGCTAGTCCTTTTCTGAAATTAGCTCTGAATACTCAGACTCAAACTCATATATAGTACTTCTGAAAATATTTGGATTTTTTTGGAACAATTTGTTAGGCAAATAATTAGGTATGTTAGATTTCAAAGAATAATATCCAAAATAATCAAACAGCACAAGCAAAATCACAGAATTTAAATATGTTCACATGAAGTTAAAACTTTATTAGTTCCTATCTCATTTACAACTAAAGATGATTTGAACACATAGGTAATGTAGATACATGAACTGTATTTCATGAGCTTTAAATCATTCGAAAAGAAATCTATAATATTATATAGATAGATAATATATATATTAAATGAACATCACTCTCAGTTGGTAAATAGTATTTTCAGTATTTACTCAGTACATTTTTTTAAATGGCTTTAAAACTTGTTCCTAACTACATATATAACAATACAAATATAATAAATTGTTATCATGGTACGATTATGAACGTTTCCTTTTTTCCTTCAAAATTTTATCTGAATATGTTTCTACAATATTAATAATAATAAAGAATGACTGAGATGTTGAGTAATTGGGGAAGGATCTTATGTGCAATTACTTACTCATTTGAATCAGCTGTATTAAAAGTTGGTTGTCAGTATTCCAAATCAGAGCAGCTCTAGTCACAAAACTCCTTCACATTCATTTTACCTTTCTCCAACCTCCAAACTTTCACCATTAGAATTCCTCTTTCATTCTTCCTAACATAAAAGACTGTTTATTCACATCCTAAATGGGGATAATAACAGTAATAGCAAAGATTTTTATAAGACTTACTGTATTACAAACCCACTCTAAGAGCATTGTGTAAATTCACTCCTTCAGCCCTCACACTTGTCCTAAGGGGCTGGCTTTATTATTTTCTCCATTTTTCAGATGAGAAAAACAAGGCACAGAAACGTTTTATAAGTGGCATAATGTCACCTATCTTTTAAAGAGGAAAGACCAGTGGAACCCAGCCAGTCTGGCTCCACAGTGCCTTCTCTTAATCACGATATCAGTACTTCCGAAGTGCATTACCTCCAGATCTTATTGAAATGTAGATGCTAATGAACAGATCTGTACAAGAAGCTCCCCTTCTGCATTTATAATAAGATCCCAGGTGCTGTTGCTGCTCTGCAGACCAGATGTTAAGTAGCAAAGCATTATGCTATGCTACCTCTGTATGTTAGGCATTGATAGAACAAATGTGTAATAAGAAAGGACCCTTTTCTGTCATGCAGTCTTTCCATGGCATTGAGCTCCTCAGTGCAATCTATGTATAATCTGTTAATACAATTTGGAAAACAAATAAAGAAAAATTTGCCTTCTTAAAAAAAAAAAAACAAAAAAACTAACCCAAGCAGATGGTTTTAGGTGCCTGGGCTTTAGACAAGATATGTGTGTGCTCACTGTGCTTGCTATATTAGCAAATTGCCATATACTTAGTTCATTTTAATTTCTGAGGAAAATACTCTCAATACAGACTAAAGGCATAATCTGTATCCATGTATGCTTTTGAAACTTTTTGTTAGGCAAATGATTGGAAGAATTTAATGTTTATTATAAGACAAGCTTCAAAGTCAGCTGTGAGGTTATATAAGATACCCTTTGTCTTGTCTCTTCTAGGCTCTTTTAAATAATTCGAGATTTTCTCTAAAATGAATTTTATATTCTTCCAATGAATTTGGAATTTTGTTAAGGCTATTCTGGTGTAGTAGATTTTTTTCCTGCAAAGTATATATTTTTTTAATAATTTGGGGGATATATGTAAATGATTTAAATTACCTTCCTTTAACATCTGCAAAACCATAGGAAAAAGATTCAGCTGAAATATTTATATCCTTTTTTAAAAAAAAAATTGCTTCCATTTAGAGGTGGTGATTTTTAGCCTTGTCCTACTCTAGGCTTTGGCTTTTTGACAGTCTTTTTATTTATTTCTTGGGATCTTTCAGCAGTCTTTACAATTTCTCTAAAGCTTTTACTTTAGAGATTTGTTATTTTGACAGGCGATAAGCAGTTCTTAAATTTATTGTGTTTTATATTTGATGACATTTGTTAGCTCTGATGCATGCTTCTTTCTCTTATACATTAATACTTTTTATCTTTGGGTGGTTTTTGCATAATGTGTATGCATTAGCATGCAACCAGCATGTTTTGACTTCTAAGCAACAGGTAGAGAAATAATTTGTATTATTAAAGAGTCTCTGGGAACAGTAGTAAGTTATTTGAAACAATTACAGGTAGTTTACTTTGAAAAGTTAAAGTAGCTGAGATTTTTAAATGTTTGTTTAATGAGTCTTTTCTGATGATAATCAATTCCTAACTGCTTAAGATTAATCAAGTGTCTGTTAGTTTATATCTCTCCCATGAGAAGAAGAGCACTCAATAATTCTTGGGGCTCCTTTGCACATAATATTAAGATGTACCTATACTAATTAAATCTTTTGATTTCAGCATTTTATTGATCAAGATTTTATTTCAATCGATTTGAAATTATTTTTGAACTATTTAAACCATTTAAAAAGAATAATCCCATTTAGAATATATTGTTGCTTTTGAAAATGATTTAAGTAAAAGACAAAAATATATACAATGATACTCAACTCTAAGTATATAAGCAATTTTCACCCTGAAGAACAGTCAGATTAGAGAAGAAGGCTAGCCATCTCTTAAAGAATTATCCAGAATTGAGCTTTTTTGGGAAGGAAGCAGACCTATTGCAGCAGCAGCTATTTCAAGGTCCATAAGAGTGGAGCTTCATAACACAGAGAGGATTGAATAGAGGGTAAAATTTTACAACCAAATAGCCTGACAGAGAAGGAGAGCAGGTCTCTCCAACAAGAAAATATGAGCATTTGGATTTTTAAATTTAAAATATAATGTAAAATAAAAGAAGAAAGTAACTATGAGGTGAGAGCTACAGTTATATTCAGAACAAACAAAAGATTAGAAAGGATATAGCCTGAAAAGGGAAAGTACTGACATTGTTCAAGAAAGAGAGAATTAGTAACTGGTTTAATGAAATGCCACTAAATTGATGAAGACAAAGTTTTAAAACACAGCATATCCAATTGTTCATAAGGGATCCAAGACATGGCAGATTTTAAAGTAACTTAAAAAATCTCTACTACAAAGACCACAGGTAGATAAATCCACAAAGATGGGAAAAAAACAATGCAAAACTGATGAAAACACCCAAAACCAGAACAACTCTACTTGCCTCAGGGATCACAAATCCTCACCAGCAAAGGAACAAAGCTAGATGGAGAATGAGTCTGATGAATTGACAGAAACACGCTTCAGAAGGCGGGTAATAACACACTTCTCAGAGCTAAAAGAACATTTTCTAACCCAATGCAAAGAAACTAAGAAGCTTGAAAAAAGATTACATGAAATGCTAATGAGAATAAACAGATTAGAGAAGAATATAAATGAATTGGGGGAGCTGATAAACACAGCACAAGGACTTTGAGAGGCATACACAAGTTTTGATGGCCAAATCGACTAAGCAGAGGAAGGGTTTTCGGGGTTTGAGGTCCATTTAATTGAATTAAACTGGGAGGGCAGGGTTGGGGAAAAAGAGTGAAAGGAAATGAACAAAGCCTACAAGAAATACAGGATTATGTGAAAATATCTAATCTATGTTTGATAGGTGTACCTGAATATGACAGAGAGAATGAATCCAAGCTAGAAAACACTCTTCAGGGTATTATCCAGGAAAACTTCCCCAACCTAGCAAAGCAGGCCAATATTCAAGGCCAGAAAATACAGAGAACAACACAAAGATATTCCTCAAGAACAATCCCAAGGTACATAATCATCAGATTCACCAGGGTTGAAATGAAGGAAAAAATGCTAATGGCAGCCAGAGAGAAATGTCGGGTTACCCACAAAGGGAAGCCCAGCAGACTCATAGCAGATCTCTCGGCAGAAACCCTACAAGCCAGAATAGAGTGGGGGCCAATATTCAACATCATTAAAAAAAAGAACTTTCAACCTAGAATTTCATAACCAGCCAAACTAAGCTTCATAAGTGCAGAAATAAAATCCTTTATGAACAAGCAATTAATTGCTCAAAGATTTCATCACCACCAGGCCTGCCTTACAAGACCTCCAAAAAGAAGCACTAAACATAGAAAGGAACAACCAGTACCAGCCACTCCAAAAACATACCAAATGATACAGAGCATCGACACAATGAAGAAACTGTGTCAACTAATGGGCAAAACAACCAGCTAGCATCAAAATGGCAGGATCAAATTCACACATAACTATATTAACCCTAAATGTAAATTGGCTAAATGCCCCAATCAAAAGACCCAGACTGGCAAATTGGATAAAAAGTCAAAAACCATCGATGTGCTGTATCCAGGACACCTATCTCATGTGCAAGAGCACACAAAGGCTCAAAATAAAGGGATGGAGGAAGATTTACCAAGCAAATGGAGAGCAAAAAAAAGCAGGAGTTGCAATTCTCATCTCTGATAAATTAGACTTTAAAGCAACAAAGATCATAAGAGACAAAGAGGGACATTACATAATGGTAAAAGGATCAATGCAACAAGAAGAGCTAACGATCCTAAATATATACGCACCCAATACAGGAGCACTAGATATGTAAAGCAAGTTCTTAATGACCTACTAAGAGACTTAAGCTCCCATACAATAGTAGTGGGAGACTTTAACACTCCACTGTATACGTTAGACAGAATGAGACAGAAAATTAACAAGGATATCCAGGACTTGATCAGATCTGGACCAAGTGGACCTAATAGACATCTATAGAAATCTCCACCCCATATCCACAGAATATACATTCTTCTCAGCACCACATCACACCTACTCTAAAATTCACCACATAATTGGAAGTAAATCACTCCTCAGCAAATGCAAAAGAATGGAAATTATAACAAACAGTCCCTCAGACCACAGTGCAATCAAGTAGAACTCAGGCTTAAGAAACTAACTCAGAACCATACAACTTAATGGAAACTGACACAAGAACAGAAAATCAAACACTACATGTTCGCTGTCATAGGTGGGTGTTGAACAATGAGAACACATGAACACGGGGAGGGGACCCTCACACACTTGGGTCTGTTTGGAGGGACTAGGGGAGTGACAGTGGGGGGTAGGGAGGTTGGGGAGGGATAACAAGGGGAGAAATGCCAGATATAGGTGATGGGGGGATGGAGGCAGCAAACTGCATTTCCATCTACGTACCTATGCAACAATTCTGCATGTTCTGCACATGTACCCCAGAACCTAAAGTGCAATAAAACGTGTGTGTGTGTGTGTGTGTGTGTGTGTGTGTGTGTGTGTGTGTATATTAGGATTTATACAAGATAAATAAATAAAAGATTAGTGCCAGGAATACAATCCAGGTCTTTTTTACTGAAAAAGCAAGCTCGGAATGATAGTGTTCCTCCAGTATGGCTGAGAAGATATGCTATAAGTATTTCATTTTGTTCATATTGGGTGTTCTTTTAGAATGGTTACCCAAACCAACAATCCACTGTATTTATAAGTCAATTCTGAATTATCAGTTTATGGCCAAGCATAGTATATGTTGGAAAAACACTGATTAATTTTCTGTCAAATACAGATTCACCATTTCTTGCTTACTAAGATAACATTATTTCATTGAGAATGGCAATGTGCACAACTAAAAAGAATATATTTCACAGTCTTCCTTGTGGTAGCAATGGTGAAGTGAAACTGTTTTAACAATCAGATGTAAGCAAAAGTGTTCAGATGGGGATATCTGGAATGGCTTTTTAAAGGAACCATTTCATCTTGAGCACACCTTTTTAAACCTTTGCTTTCTGCCTTCATTTAGCTTGAAACAAAAATATGATTCCTACATATTTGGCAGCACTTTTGACATAGTGAGGGGAAGGATAAGGCCACAATGATGGCAAAACTTAAAGAGCCTGTCTATCTTTGGATTTCTTTGCTTATGAAAAATATCCAATCCCCATATTATAGTTGAAAATGCTTTCTTTTTCTAGGTGTCTCTTAACAGCTGAATACAATTTTTACTTGACACAATATATAAAATTAAACTAATAACAATTATTCTTGTCCTACATGAGGTTAATTCAATTTATTTGCTTTCTCAGGCCCTGTTAAGATTTTTTAGAAAATTAGCCAAAGGAAATTTAAAAGTGTTTAATTGTGTATTGAATGATTCACTAATTGGGTAGCCCCCAGAATCATATCAGATTCAGAGAGACTCCAGTGCAGCCACATGGTAGAAAAAATTTATTGACAGCAACAGAAAAGTGACATACAGAAATTTAGGTGAAGTACAGAAACAACTGGATTGGTTACAGCTTGGCATTTGCCATATTTGAACACCGTTTGAACCGTTGGCTACATTTGATTAGCCAAAACTCAGTGATTGGCACAGGTGTGAGCAATGGTTGGTTTACACCACCACTTATTATAGTTCATGATGTACAGAAAAACCTTTAGGCCAAATTTAAATATGTAGGGAGGCAGCTTTAGGCTAAACTTGATTTAACAGCCCTCAGAAGGAAGCAAATAAATTGAAAGTGCAGTGTATGACAAAAGATGCTGTTATACTGTTAAGAAGAACATATTTTTCCAATGGCCAAAGACAAATTTGATTTCAAAATTAACAAAATAAAAAAATTCATTTTGCAAAGATAGTATGTGGTTTGAAAATTAAACTATTCTAATCACAGCATATATTAATTTTATAGTCATTTGGTCTTATTTCAATGTAAATTTTACTTTTTAAAAAAACTTTCCATATTATGGCTCTAAAACAAACAAAAAATATGTATCTAGAGGAAATCTTAAGCAATTCTGTATTAGTCTGTTTTCACGCTGCTATAAAGAAATTTCAAGACTCAGTAATTCATAGAGGTTTAATTGTTTCACAGTTCCACATGGCTGGGGAGATCTCAGAAAACTTACAATCATGGCATAAAGGGAAGCAAACACATTCTTCTTCACAGTGCAGCAGAAGAAAGAAATGCAGGGTGAAGGGAGAAGTGCCCCTTATAAAACCAGAAGATCGCATGAGAACCCACTCATGATCACAAGGACAGAATGGGGGAGCTGCTACCATGATCCAGTCACCTCCTACAAAGTCATTTCCCCAACATGTGGGAATTACAAATTGGATTACAGTTTAAGATGAGATTTGTGTGGGGCACAGAGCTAAGATCAAATTATTCCAACCCTTGCCCCTCCTAAATCTCATATTTTCTCACATTTTTAAACACAATCATGCTTTTTCAACAGTCCCCCAAGTCTTAACTCATTTCAGCATTAACTCAAAAGTCCAAGTCCAAAGTCTCATCTGAGACATGGCAAGTCCCTTCAACCTTGTAAAATCAAAAGCAAGTTAGTTAGTGCCTATTAGATTGATACAAAAATAATTGCAAAAATAATTGCATTTTTTGGACATTACTTTCAAGGGTGAAAACAGTGATTACTTCACACCAACTTAATAAATACAATGAAGGTAAAGGCATTGGATAAATGCTCTGATCTTAAATGGGAGAAATTGATCAAAAGAAAGAGGCTGCAGACCCCATGCAAGTCCAAAATCCAACAGGGCAGTCATATCTTAAAACTCCAATATAATCTCCTTTAACTCCATGTCTCACATCCGGCGCATGCTGATGCAAGACGTGGGTTTCCACTGCCTTGGGCAGCTCTGCCTCTGTGGCTTTGCAGGCTACAGACCCTCTCCCACCTACATTCACATGAACTGGCATTGAATGTGTACAGCTTTTCTAGGCGCACAGTGCAAGTTGTTGGTGGAGCTATCATTCCAGGATCTTGAGGCCACTGGCCCTGTTTTCACAGGTCTGTTAGGCAGTGTGCCAGTAGGGTCTCTATGTGGGGGCTCCAACCCCACATTTCCTTTCTGCACTGCCCTAGCAGGGGTTCTCCATGAGCACTCCACCAGTTCAGCAAACTTCTGCCTGGACATCCAGGTGTTTCCAAACCTCAATTCTTGACATCTGTGTACCCATAGTCCAAATATCATGTGGAAGCCACCAAGCCTTGGGGCTTGCCTCCTCTAAGGCAATTGCCTGAGCTAGACTTTGATCCCTTTTAGCTATGGCTGCAGCTGGAGCATCTGGAGCTGGACCTGGAGCTAGAAGCAAGGCACCATGTCTCAAGGTTGCACAGAGCAGCAGGGCCCTGAGCCTGGCCCATGAATCCAGTTTTCCTTCCTGAGCCTCTTGGCCTGTGATGGGAGAGGCTGCTGTGAAGTTCTCTAACATACTCAGAACATTTTTCCCATTGTCTTGGCTATTAACATTCATCTCCCCATTGCTCATGCAAATGTCTGCAGATGGCATGAATTGCTCCCCAGAAAATGGGGTTTTCTTTACTGCTACATGATCAGGCTGCACATTTTCTGAACTTTTATGCTCTGCTTCCCTTTTAAACATAAGTTCCACCTTCAAACAATCTCTGTGAGAATATCTAACTGAGCACTTTCAGAATCAATCAGGTGATCTCTTGAATGCTTTTCTACTTAGACATTTCTTCTACCAGATATGTCAAAATTCTCTCTCTCAAGCTCAAAGTTCCAGTATCTCTAGGGAAGGGGCAAAATGCTGCCAGTCTCTTTGCATAACAAGAATGACCTTTGTTCCATTTTCCAAGAAGTTCCTCATTTCCATCCGAGAACACCTCAGCCTGGACTTTATTGTTTATATCATTATCATTGTTTATATCATTATATCATTTAGATATAAACCATTTAACAAGTCTCTAGGAAGTTCCAAACTTTTCCACATCTTTTCTTCTGAGTGCTCCAAACTTTTTCAGCCTTTTTCTGTTACCCAGTTCCAAAATTGCTTCTACATTTTTGGGTGTGTTTAAAGCAACTCCTCAGTACCTCTGTACCAATTTACTGTAGTCATCTGTTCTCACACTGCTCTGAAGAAATACCAAAGATGGGGTAATTCATGAAGGAAAGAGGCTTAATTGTCTCACAGTTCCACATGCCTGGGAATGTCACAAAAAACTTCCAATCATGGCAGAGGAAAAGCAATCACATCCTTGTTCACAACGTGCACAGAGAGAAGTGTAGTGTGAGGGGTATGAGCTCCTTATACAATCACTAGCTCTCCTGAGAACTCACTCACTATTATGAGAACAGCACTGGGGATCCACCCCCATAATCCAATCACCTCCCACAAGGTCCCTTTCCCAATACATGAGAATTACGATTTGGATTACAATTCAAGATGCAATTTTGATGGAGACACAGAGCCAGATCATATTAAATCCCCATGTAACATCCAAATAGTCAAACAAAGCCATAATGAAAATTAAGACTCCTTATGAAAATTTAGAAAAAATGAAAAAGGAAAGGAAAGAAGAAAAAAAAAGAATAATACACTAATTCATAAAGTAAGATATATTTTCTTCAATGTTAAAGATAAACTAACATTGTAAGTTGCTCAATTTTAATTCTATTATATTTTGTAATATTTGAAGATATGAGACTGACTTATTTCAACCCTATTTGGCTAAAAATCTATTCCTTCTTCAAAGGTAGAACCAAGGTGAGCTTTTGTACATTAAGATGAATTCTGAAAAGGGGACATGCAGTTTTACATTTGCTTTGTTTAAAACAAAAATTATGAAAAAAAAAGCTAAGTAAAAATGGAAAAAAATGCCAATTGAAGTATTCATTCTGCAGAGCAAAAATTCTAAATCTATTTTTTTTGAAGAGTAAATGTAGTAATGATTCTGTAAGCTATATTGTTATGGGACTAAGGAAGTATGGGAAAAGAAAAATTTTTAAAAAATAACTGAAAACAAATTGGAAAAGTAAATATTAATTATTCTGATGTAGAATGTATGTGAATAGAAGTGCATATTATGCTATTCAGGAACTCAATTTTGATTTTCCTGTAATCTGTCTTTTCTCCTTATTACCATCAAAGAATTAGATGTTTATCAACAATGAAGTTTCAGAGGGTAGCCCCCTATGGCATCCAATTACTTTCTTTTTCTGCAGCCAGCTACTGGAAGATGAAACTTGATTGACAGATAACTCTAGAGTGTGATCTTCCAGGCTCAGTGGTGTTCCTCAGATTGAATCAACGTTGAGACTTTTCCAAGACTCTTCCAAGAACACCCTGGGGGACCCTAATTGAACTCCAGGGGATGGAGCTTAATTCATTTTCAACTCTTGATAGCTCCCAACCTAAAGAAACCTCCTTAGGCTGAGAAACAGCTTGAAGTTGTAGAAAGAAGTAGCAAAACCCAAAACAGATCTAGACTCCTACTGCATCAGCATATCTGTTTTAGTATGCAAGATGAGTTTCTTGCTTTTGATAGTGGATAATGCTATTCTCTCTGCCTGTACTATCCTTATGTCTCAGATTGTTTTGACTGCTATAAGAAAATATGACAAACTAGGTAACTTACAAATAACAAAAATTTATTTCTCACAGTGCTGGAGTCTGAGAAGTCCAAGATCAGGAAACCTGCAGATTTGGTGTCAAGAGAGGGCCTGCTTTCTGGTTCATAGCAGCACTACCTTGCGCTGTTCTCACAGTGTAAACAACAAAGCAGCTTGCTGGGCTTTCTTTTGTAAGATCGCTAATTTCATTCATGAGAGCTCTGCCTTCAGGACCAAATTTGCTCCCAAAGGCACCACCTCCTAATAATATCATATTGATTAGGATTCAGCATATGAACTTTGAGGGTGATATAGGTCAGGTGAGCCCCACAAATGGGACTTTGGGTATAAGTTTACCACCCTGTTCCATGGCAGCAACCTGGAAATTACCATCCCTTTTCTAAAAATTTCTAAATAGCCTGCCTCCTAACTTGCATGTAATTAAAAATGGGTGTAAACACAACTGCAGAACTACTTCTAAGCTGCTAGTTTGGGCACACTGCCTATGGGGTAGCCCTGCTCTGCTAGGAGCAGTACTTCTGCATTCAAGGGCAAGCTGGTGGTGTTAGACATCAACTTTTATTGATGTAACACTGTACAGCAGCAGCAGATGTACTGGTCCTAGCAGAGTAGGACTACCCATAGGCAGTGTGCTCAGAATATCAGCTTAAAAATAGTTTTGCAGTTGTATTTATACCCACTTTTAATTACATGCAAATTAAGGGGCAGGTTATTCAGAAATTTTTAGAAAAGGGATTGTAACTTCCAGGTCACTGCCATACAAAGGGGTGGGAACTTCTGGGTGTTGCCATGGCAATGGTAAACTGACATGGTGCTCATAGGCTTGTCTCAGAGAAAGGTGCTTTCACTTCTTCTTTGTTTCAATGACTCTATAGTCTAGTACAGAATTGGAACTCCATCTCTGGAGTCACCTTAGGGAAACATAGACATTAAAACTATAGTTCTCACACACTAGATGAGCTTCTTGGTTTTGGTAGTGAATACTGCTACTCCCTCTGACTGGAGGGTCCTTCCTGTTTTCTGTTTCTCTCTCAAATTCTGCACGTCCGTTAAAGTGCAAATCTAAAGTCACCTTCCATGAGAATCCTTTCCTAGGCTCTCACATCATCCTCTGAGTTTTCAGATTGTTTTATTATGGGTATTTAGAATAGGTCTTCTATAGTAAATGTTTGTTTATTTATTTGTAAGAGCATCATGACAAAGGGAGTTTAGTTTTTTTTCCTCTTACATCTCCTATTTTGCACATACCACAGGGTGCTCAGTAAGTCTAATATGAATGAAAGTATCCCAGCCCAATTCATCAAACCTCTCTATGTCTACTTCCTTTTATATAAAATTGTATATAATACACTATGTCTCAGGGAAAATTATTGGGATAATCAAGCATGAATGTATTTTAGAATGTACATAGTTTGAGGCTATATATAAATATCAACTATAAATAAAAATAAATCATACATAGTATGTTATATACCACTTTTGTGAACTTTTATAAAATGAATTCGATGACACAAGGAAAGATATCCTGGGGATTTACTACATGCCTTGATAATCTGTAAATTATAAAATGGGACTCACTGTTTACTGGGAGTTGTAAAAATTTCTCCTGGGTCTGACTCACTGTGTCTCCAGATGTCTAGAAAGTACAGATATGCCAGGCTCGTAGGAGCGCAGCACAACTATTTCCCAGTCCAGCTACATTTTACCTTCTGGAAATGGCTCTGAGAATGAAATTAGCATATGGCCAATTTGCTGGATGCCCAGAGGTTCCTGGATCATGCTGATACATCTTTATCTACTCATTAGCATTATGGCCTGAAATTTGGTTTTCTTGAGTTTATGTCTTTTACTCTTGAAGTATTACAGATAAATAGTTCATTCACATTATGCTTTACTTTCTCCTTCTACAAAATGTATTAACTAACACTAAACTACAAAATATAATTGATCAATCTCTTGACCTATATCCAATTATATGAAATCTGTTCTCAAAGTACCAGGAATAGAAAATGATATTCTAATTATATATACCTGCAATGTCTTTAGTATATTTTTGTTATTACTAGGGAGACATTTAAGGCAGTATATAAATGTTTTGGTTTTATTATTTTTTGTATTCGTATAGTCTCTTTCAGGAAAATTTACATTTTATTTGTCCCCTTAGCATTGAAACTAACTTGTTGAACAAACTCATCTTAGTGTGACCTGAATGAAATTAAATTTTGCCTTTTACTTCACATAGAAAAATTTACTCAGGAGCAGGTTGTACAGTTTCCAGGTAGTCGTGCAGTTTTAAGTGAGCTTCTTAATCCAGAGTTCTAATTTGATTGCACTGTGGTCTGAGAGACTTTTATGATTTCTGTTCTTTTGTATTTGCTGGGGAGTGTTTTGCTTTCTGTAATGTGGTCAATTTTAAAATAAGTGTGATATAGTGCTGAGAATAATGTATATTCTGTTGATCTGGGAAGGAGTGTTCTATAGATGTCTATTAGGTCTGCTTGGTCCAGAGCTGAGTTCAAGTCCTGAATAAGCCTATTAGTTTTATGTCTCATTGATCTACACATCCTTTAAAGTTTATTGATATTGATCTGTTTAATATTGACAGTGGGGTATTAAAGTATCTCACCATTATTGTGTGGGAGTCTAAATCCCTTTGTAGGTCTCTAAGAACTTGCTTCATGAATCTGGGTGTTTCTGTATTGGGTGCATATATATTTAGGCTAGTTAACTCTTTTTGTTGCATTGATCCCTTTACCATTATGTAATGCCCTTCTTTGTCTTTTGTGATCTTTGTTGGTTTAATCTATTTTATCAGAGACTGGGAAAGCAAATCCTACTGTTTTTTTTTTTTTTTTCTTTCCATTTGGTTGGTACATACTCCTCCATCCCTTCAGTTTGAGCCTATGTGTGTCTTTGCATTTGAGATGTGTCTCCTAAATACAGCACACCAATGGGTCTTGACTCTTTATCCAATTTTCAGGCTGTGTCTTCTAATTGGGGCATTAAGGCTATTTACATATAAGGTTAATATTGTTAGTGTGTGAATTTGATCCTGTCATTATGATGCTATGATATCATTTTGCCCATTAGTTGATGCAGTTTCTTCATAGTATTGATGGTCTTTATAATTTGGTACGTTTTTGCAGTAAATTGTACTGGTTTTTCTTTTCCATATTTAGTGCTTCCTTCAGGAGCTATTGTAAGGCAGGCCTGGTGGTGACAAAATCTGTCAGCATTTGCTTGTTTGTAAAGGATTTTATTTCTGTTTTGGTTATGAAGTTTAAATTAAGGCAGAAATAAATAAGTTCTTTGAAACCAATAAAAACAAAGATACAACAAATGAGAATTTCTCTGACGCAGCTAAAGGAGTGTTTCGAGGAAATTTATAGCACTAAATGCCCACAGAAGGAATCAGAAAAGATCTAAAATTGACACCCTACCAGTTCAGTTAAAAGAAATTGAGGCTGGGTGTGGTGGCTCACGCCTATAATCCCAGCCCTTAGGGAGCCCAGGGTGGGTGGATCATGAGGCCAAGAGATCGAGACCATCCTGGTCAACATGGTGAAACCTCTTCTCTACTAAAAAAAA
>NW_016107692.1:670767-676508 GCF_001604975.1 Cebus imitator | reverse complement strand
GAGAAGAATCAAATAGACACAATAAAAAACAATAAGCGGGATATCACCACTGATTCCACAGAAATACAAATTACAATCAGTGAATAATATAAATACATCTACACAAATAAACTAGAAAATCTAGAAGAAATTGTTAAATTCCTTCACATATACATCTTCCCAAGACCAAACCAGCAAGAAGTCAAATTCCTGAATAAACCAATAACAAGTTCTGAAATTGAGGCAGTAATTAATAGCCTACCAACAACAACAACAACAACAAAAGCCCAGGACCAAACGGATTCACACCTGAATTCTTCCAGACGTACAAAGGGAAGCTGGTACTATTGCTTCTGAAACTATTCGAAACAATAAAAAAAGAGGGTCTCTTCCCTAACTCATTTTATGAGGTCGGCATCATCTTGACACCAAAACCTGGCAGAGGCACAACACCACCAAAAAAAGAATATTTCAGGACAACATACCTGATAAACATTGATGTCAAAACCCTCAATAAAATATTGGCAAACTGAATCCAGCAGCACATCAAAAATCATATCTACCATGTTAAGTTGGCTTCATCCATGGGATGTGAGGCTGGTGAAATATACATGAATCAATAAATGTAACCATCACATTAACAGAACCAGTGGAAAAAATCACATGATCATTTCAGTAGATGGAGAAAATGCCTTCCATCAAATTAAACACAGCTTCATGCTAAAAACTCTTAAGAAACTAGGTATTGATGGAATATAACTCAAAATAATAAGAGCTATGCACAATAAACCTACAGCCAGTATCATACTGAATGGGCTAAAGCTGGAAGCGTTCTGTTTGAAAACTGGCACAAGACAAGGATGCCCTCTCTCACCACTCCCATTCCAGACAGCATTAAATGTTCTGGCCAGGACATCTGTCAAGAGAAAGAAATAAAAGGTATTCAAATAGGAAGAAAGAAAGTCAAATTGTCTCTGTTTGCAGATGACATGATTTTATATTTAAAAAACCCCATTGTCTCAGCGCAAAATCTCCTTCAGCTGTTAAGCAACTTCAGCAAAGTCTCAGGATACAAAATCAATCTGTAAAAATCACAAGCATTCCTATACACCAATAATAGACAAACAGTAGAGACGGGGTTTCACCATGTTGGCCATGATGGTTTCGATCTCTTGACCTCATGATCCACCCACCTCAGCCTCCCAAAGTGCTGGGATTATAGGTGTGAGCCACCACGCCTGGCCATGACTGCCATTTTAATTGGAGTGTGATGGTATCTCATTGTGGTTTTGATTTGCATTTCTCTAATGACCAGTGATGATGAACTTTTTTCATATGCTTGTGGGCTGCATAAATGTATTATTTTTAGAAGTCTCTGTTCATATCCTTTGCCAGCTTTTTGAAGGGGTTGTTTTTCTTGTACATTTGTTTAAGTTCTTGGTAGATTATGGATATCAGTTCTTTGTCAGACGGATAGATTACAAAAATTTTCTCCCATTCTGTAGGTCATGTGTTCACTCTGATAATAATTTCTTTTCCTGTGCAGAAGCTCTTTAGTTAAATTAGATCCCATGTGTCAATTTTGGCTTTTGTTGGCATTGCTTTTGGTATTTTAGTCATGAAGTCTTTGCCCACGCCAATGTCCTGAATGGTATTGCCTAAGTTTTCTCCTAGGGTTTTTATGATTTTAGCTCTTACATATAAGTCTTCAGTCTACCTTGAGTTAATATTTATAAAAGATGTAAGGAAGGGGCCCAGTTTCAGTTTTCTGCATATGGCTAGCCAGTTTTCCCAACACCATTTATTAAATAGGGAACCCTTTCCCCATTGTTTGTTTTTGTCACATTTTTTAAACATCAGATTGTTGTAGATGTGTGGTGTTATTTCTGAGGTCCTTGTTTTATTCCCTTGGTCTATATCTCTGTTTTGGTATCAGTACCATGTTGTTTTTGGTTACTGTAGCCTTGTAGTATAGTTTGAAGTCAGGTAGCATGATGCCTCCAGCTTTGTTGTGTTTGCTTAGGATTGTGTTGGCTATACAGGCTCTTTTTTGGTTTCATATGAAATTTAAAGTAGTTTTTCCTAATTCTGTGAAGAAATTCATTGGTAGATTGATGGAAATCACATTAAACCTATAAATTACTTTGGGCAGTATGGCCATTTTAAAGATATAGATAATTCATCTACATGAGCATGGAATGTTTTTCCATTTGTGTATGTCCTCTCTTATTTCCTTGAGCAGCGGTTTGTAGTTCTTCTTGAAGAGATCCTTCACATCCCTTGTAAACCATATTCCTAAGTATTTTATTCCCTTTGTAGCAATTACGAATGGGAGTTCACTCATGATTTGGCTCTCTGTCTATTATTAGTGTATAGAAATGTTTGTAATTTTTGCACATTGATTTCGTATCCTGAGACTTTGCTGAAGTTGCTTACCCAATTAAGGAGATTTTTGGGCTGAGGTGATGAGGTTTTCTAAATATACAATCGTGTCATCTGCAAATGGAAACAATTTGACTTTCTCTTTTCCTATTTGAATATACTTTATTTTTTTCTCTTACCTGACTTCCCTGGCCAGAACTTTAAATACTATGTTGAATGGGAGTGATGAGAGACAGCATACTTTTCTTATGATTGTTTTCAAAGGGAATGCTTCCAGCTCTTGCCCGTTCAGCATGATATTGCCTGTGGGTTTGTCTAGGTATTGATGAGACACACACACACACACACACACACACACACACACACACACATATACATATATATATATATATTTGGAGTTTCTTTATTTTTTCCCAGGATGGAATGCAGTGCCCCAATCTCAGCTCTCACTGCAACATCTGCCTCCCAGCTTCAAGTGATTCTCCTGCCTCAGTGTTCTGAGTAGCTGGGATTGCGGCCTCCTGCCACCATACTCAGATACTTTTTTTGTTTTTAGTAGAGGCAGGGTTTCATCATTTTGACCAGGCTGGTCTTGAATTCCTGACCTTAGGTCATCTACCTGCCTTGGCTTCCCAAAGTACTGGGATTACAGATGTGAGCTATCATGCCCGGTTGAATAAGCAAATATTTTTGGAAAGTTACTGGCAGTTTATTTGAAGCTCCCAACTGGTGAAATGCCTATAGAAACAGGTTAACTAGGAAACATGAATTTGGCTATAAAAATTATTCATGGAAATAAAAGTCTCCATCAACATAGATAAATAGATTCAAATAATTATGAATGGTGGAGAGAAAAGAGTAATCTGGACAAAGATGATCACAAATATGGTAACAAATAATTCAACAAATATTAAAGTATATGGTCACAAATAACATGCTTACCAGAGAGAATTTCTATCCCTATTCACGGCTCAAATCCTATTATTCAACTAGTAGTTAATAGACATATTATTTTACATGCTTTTGCAGAAAATTGTAGAATATCTATAAAATGTAATGAAAAGATATTAGCCAAGCTCAGATGGTAGAATAGGCAGGAAAAAGTTAAAGCTGCTGAACTGTGATCAATTTCTTCCATGATTGGTGAGTGGGAGAACAGTTTGGGTAAAACAAAAAAGGCTAGTAACCTTGTACACATGATTATTGACCTTCTTGGTAAATAGTAATACTATTCATTGTCTCTGTAATGACCTTAATAGGATATATCTGGATTCAGATATCTTAAGTAAACAAACAATTTATGGAGAATGTCACATAAACAACTCTTTGTGTTATAAGACATAGATGTTTCATAACTGAAATCCTCCCTGCTGTATGTAGCACCTAAAACTAGAATAGCAACCCCTTCTGTTATCCCTGTGCAGAAAACTTTTGTTTTACATGGAATTAAAGGTCTGGAGAACCACATGAGATAATCCAAGTCTCTCTCTGCTTTGTCTGGATTTCTGACTGCTGGATTCTAACGTATTAGTACAGCTCCCCCTGTGTTAATTATCCTGGGCGATTCTAGATTGGATATTTATGCATTCTGAAAACATTAATTTGCTGACAAAATATGTTTAAGATAAAACTCGTGTTTGGATTGTAAGCAGGTATTACTGTAGATGGATTCTAAAATTTTATTTCATTTTTCTATTTTTTTTTTCATGGATATCTAGCGTTAGTATATTCTTATGTCCTGCCTTGCCTCTGAGGATAACATGAACAAATTGGAGTTGGGGTAGCACAATGGTGGAGGAGTGAAAGGGTAGATGCTCTAGAGAAAATGGTAGAATCCACTGATTCAGAGAAGTAGACTCCAAACAGGCACCTGAGTAAAAATTTTTGGCTTTCCCTGAACAGGATAAGAAAATTGAGTGGGGGAAATGATTTTATATATGTATTGTGGAACATTAATTTCACTGTGGAATCAATAGATTTGCTTGAAAATGTGAAAGGTTCTCACTGTTAAAGTTAATGGTGTAAGAATAAATTTGAAGTACTTCATATTGCTGGCAACGTTACATGGTACACGTTGCATGACCTTTACACAGTGAGCTAGGTTAGACAAATGCCTTGGCATTAATCAAGATGGGAACTAGAAGATCAAAATTTTGTTATAGAACTTTGTGTTCTCGAGGAAAATGAATGACTGTCTTCTAATTTTCAACCTTAGAGTCACCTGTGGCTAAAACATATATGTTTGAAGTAAAAATGCATGTTAGATCAATGAGAAGAAGGAGAAAATAAAAACTTGAGAAGGTTTATGTAAGATACTTGGCACTCTTAACTGTCTTCTTTCGTGGGCACATCTATATTTTTAAGTCCAATGAATAAAAATTAATAACAAGAATGTGGAAAATTTGGCTTCTAAGAAGAGTATAAAGTTCCTTTGTCTCCCTTCTATTATTCAGTCTTTCTCAAATAGAGGTCAGATTGATTGAATGATAAATATCAAGCACAATTTCTCTGAAAATCTATCATTCTTCATCTCTCTTTGTATTTTCTCTGTACCATACATTTGACCAATAATGTAAGAGGATGTCAGGCTGTACTTTACTGTTTGAGAAGAGATGTCATCCTAAGGAAAGTTTGAGGTAAAGATTTAATTGATACTTCTGTATATCGTACTGCATTTTTTCTCCTTGATGTCTTTTATCTCGGGATTGCCTTCCTTTAGTATGTCAATCTAGAGAGTCTGCATTCAAGATGTCCAGAAACCACTCAACCCATTTCTGCCAACTGCACTCAGTGGCTGCTCAAGGATTGCTGACTAAATGAAGGTACTATGCCTCACTCTAAAAATAGGAAGATTTTTGTTTTACATAACCTTTCTAAATGTCTCTTGCAAGTCTGTGGCTGAACTAAACAAGTGGTCAGGAATTTTGGCTTTAGGGATTGCGGTGCCCAGCCAAGTATTATTGTATCATGACTAACATTCATATTGAGCTTTATTATCACCTATGACTCCGCTCATTTGAGTTTGCTGGGCAAAACAGGGTGAATAAGTGAAACATTACTTCAGTATTTTTGCAAACATTATATCGTTTTATGAATATTTGGAAAAGTCGAGGTGAGTGCCCCTTATGTAATAACTTCTTTTCTTGGTAGGAAAATAAGAATAATCAATGCAGATATACCTTTTAGTTGGGAATGAAGCCAAATCATTGATTTAAGATTTCAGTATGAGCAGGTGGTGCTACAGGTCTCCCTTGCATCAATTATTATGAAAGTTATATCTTTAAATAGGAGCACTATGTCTCTTTTTTTCCCCCCCATTTATTTATTTTATTGCATTTTAGGTTTGGGGGTACATGTGAAGAACATGCAAAATTGTTGCA
>NW_016107692.1:667677-668970 GCF_001604975.1 Cebus imitator | reverse complement strand
CTCTGGCTAGAACTTCTAATACTATATTGAATACCAGTGGTGAGAGAGGGCATCCTTGTCTGGTGCCACATTTCAAGGCGAATGCTTCCAGTTTTTCCCCATTCAGTATGATATTGGCTGTTGGTTTGTCATAAATAGCTTTTATTATTTTGAGATACGTTCCATCAATATCTAGCTTATTGAGGGTTTTTAGCATAAAGGGCTGCTGAATTTTGTCAAAGGCCTTCTCGGCATCAATTGAGATATTCATGTGGTTTTTGTCTTTGGTTCTGTTTATGTGGTGAATTACGTTTATAGACTTGCGTATGTTGAACCAGCCTTGCATACCCGGGATGAAGCCTACTTGATCATGTTGGATAAGCTTTTTGATGTGCTGTTGCAATCGGCTTGTCAGTATTTTATTGAAGATTTTTTCATCTGTGTTCAGCATGGATATTGGCCTGAAGTTTTCTTTTCTTGTTGAGTGTCTGCCGGGTTTTGGAATCAGGATGATGTTGGTGTCATAAAATGATTTGGGAAGAATTCCCTCTTTTTGTATTGTTTGGAATAGTTCCAGAAGGAATGGTACCAGCTCCTCTTTGTACGTCTGGTAGAATTCAGCTGTGAATCCACCTGGACCTGGGCTTTTTTTGGGTGGTAAGCTCTTAATTGCTGCCTCAACTTTAGAGCTGCTTATGGGTCTGTTCAGGGTTTCAGCTTCTTCCTGGTTTAGGCTTGGGAGGAGGCAAGTGTCCAGGAATTTATCCATTTCTTCCAGGTTTATTCGTTTGTGTGCATAGAGTTGTTTGTAATAATCTCTGATGGTTTGAATTTCTGTGGAGTCTGTGGTGATATCCCCTTTATCGTTTTTTATTGCATCAATTTGGTTATTCTCTCTTTTCCTTTTTATTAATCTGGCTAGTGGTCTGTCTATTTTGTGGATCTTTTCAAAAAACCAGCTCCTGGATTTATTGATTTTTTGAAGGGTTTTTCGTGTCTCTATCTCCTTCAGTTCTGCTCTGATCTTAGTTATTTCTTCTCTTCTGCTAGGTTTTGAGTTTTTTTGATCTTGCTCCTCTACCTTTTTCAGTTTTGACGATAGGGTGTCAGTTTTTGATCTCTCCTTTCTTCTCATGTGGGCACTTATTGCTATATATTTTCCTCTAGAGACTGCTTTAAATGTGTCCCAGAGATTCTGCTATGTTGTGTCTTCATTCTCATTGGTTTCGAAGAACATCTTTATTTCTGTCTTCATTTCATTGTTTATCCAGTCAACATTCAAGAGCAAGTTGTTCAGTTTCCATGAAGCTGTGC
>NW_016107692.1:624755-664695 GCF_001604975.1 Cebus imitator | reverse complement strand
CCGTGGCTCCAATCGCCAGCCAAAAGGGCACCCGGACCGGTGTATTTTGTACGGAGAACCGCTGCTCCGGGACGCCGACAATGCAGCCGTGCGGGGTAAAGCAGCGGCTATGGCCGGCACAGCTGCGCTGGCCAAAACAGCTGCGCTGGCGACTGTGGAACTCCTCTGCCTGGGAATTTCCTAGTCTGTGGGCAATAAAAATGCGGCGTCCACTCACTCTCTGTGCTTTCACTGGGAGCTGCAATCCTGAGCTCTTCCTAAACGGCCATCTTGGATCCTCCCTCTGGAGCACTATATCTCTTAAATCAACTTCAGTTGGTGGTGATAACACAGTCATAAAGTTTATCCTTTGAGTAAATAGAGAGTAAGAGGTAGTGAATTCTGTTTTTTATAAGAACATGCCGATTTGCTATCATAATCGTTCAAATCCTTAGATTAATCAAACATGTAGAGTTAGCATGTGAAACTTATAATTAACAGCCACACTTCATTTGCAGTGTAGCAAGTGGGAAAGAAAAAATAACATTAATTATATGCTTTATTTCAACAAGACTTTAAAGTATGTTGTGTTTTCTGAGTCTGTTTTACTAGTAACCCAGGGTTATCAGAGATGAAAATAAAAATTTACACCTGGATAATTGTTTAGGTTACCAAAATGACTATTAATATTAGATTGGTGCAATTGTAATTGTGGTTTTTGCCATTACTTTTGCACCAACCTAAAAATAAAACAAGAGATTCAATTCCAAATAATACATGTTTAATTTCTACTAATTAAAACCAAAACATTATCTGAACTCTTTAAACCAAAATGAATTGGGATATATAATGTCTCTAGAACATTTAGGCCTCTTTAAAACATTTTTAAATAAATTTATTATTTTACAAATAAGTCAAGCTGTGTGCGGTGACTCATGCCTGTAATCTCAGCACTTTGGGAGCCCGAGGCAGGTGGATCACCTGAGGTTAGGAGCTCTAGACAAGCCTGACCAACATGGTGAAACCCCATCTGTACTAAAGGTACAAAAATTAGCTGGGCATGATGGTACACACATGTAGTACCAGCTACTGGGGAGGCTAAGGCAGGAAAATTACTTGAACCTGGGTGGTGGAGGTTACAGTGATCCAAGATCTCACCACTGCACTCCAGTCTGGGTGACAGAGTAAGACTCTGTCTTAAACAACAACAAAAAAAGAAATAAGCCAAGATATAATCCCCCTCCTTTTATTCATTTTCATCTTTCTCATTGGTTGAGAAAGGTACATATTAATCAAGACATAGATTTCTACTACCTGAGATTCAATAATTTACATACTTAATTATCTTTATATCCATATATCGCATTTATGGATAAGGTAAAAACTGTAGAGTCTCAAAATTGATTTCATTTAAATCTTATTCAATCCTGTACTTATTTGTTTAGGATGTCATTAAATTATGACTTACAATGAACTGAGTGAAAAATATTTTATAAATATTTGAGTTCTTACTTTTGGTCACAGCTTCGGTACTGAGAGTTATCACAGTAAAAAGAAAGCAATACGTATATGTTCTCATGGATCTTTTATTTGTGACTTTGGTTGGAGGCATAAAATCAAATAAATAAGATATATAAGTGCAGGTAATAGGTGTTCAATGTTAAGGGAAAAATAAGTAGTAAAGGGACAAAGAAGTTCAACAGGAATGCTATTTTAGATAGAATGGGAAAGTGAATTTTGACAAGAGACATGAATAAAGCTACAGTTATCTGATGAAAATGAATTTCATGTATTGATAAAATCAAGTGAAAAGGGAGAAACCCTTTTATAGCTGAAGTGAAGTGAACTTGAAGAAAATCAAGAGGTTAAGAAAGAGAAGAGTCCAGGTGCTTAATCACATGGTTCACTGTAAACCATTGAGGAGACTATGGATTTTATCTTGGTATGATGAGAAAATAATACAAATTTTGAGTAGGGGAGCAACATAATTTGATGCATTTTTGGCATTTCCATTTTATGAAAATAGCCATAACTGTTATCACATGCACATAAAAAGTAGAATAAGGGATAAAGATAGTTGAGCAAATAATATTTAGAATTTTTTCTAAAACTGGCTTCTTTATTTTTGCAATCTACTCATCTGACAAAGTACTAATATCCAGAATCTACAAAGAACTATAGCAGATTTACAAGGAAAAAACAAACCCATTCAAAAGTGGGCAAAGGATATCAACAAACACTTTTCAAAACAAGACATATATGTGGTCAACAAGAATATGAAAAAATGCTCATCATCTTTAGTCATTAGATAAATGTAAATCAAAACCACATTGAGATACCATCTCACATCAGTTAGAATGGTGATCATTAAAAAATCTGGAGAAAACAGATGATGGAGAGAATGTGGAGAAAAAGGAACACTTTTACACTGTTAGTTAGTGGAAGTGTAAATTAGTTCAACCATTATGGAAGACAGTGTGGCAATTCCTCAAGGATCTAGAAATAGAAATTCCATTTGACCCAGCAATCCCATTACTGGGTATCTACCCAAAGGATTATAAATCATTCTATTGTAAAGACTTATGCACATGTATGTTCATTGTGGTGCTGTTTACGATAGCAAAGACTTGGAACCAACCCAAATGCCCATCAATGATAGACTAGACAAAGAAAATGTGGCAGATCTACACCATGGAATGCTATGCAGCCATAAAAACCAATGAGTTTGTGTCCTGTGTAGAGACATGGATGAATCTAGAAACCATCATTCTCCACAAACTGGCAGAAGAACAGAAAATCAAACACTGCTTATTTTCACTCATAGGCTGGTGATGAACAATGAGAACACTTGGGCACAGGGATGGGAACAACACTTACAGGGCTAGGTTGGGGGTGGAGGAGAGGGCAGGGGAGGGACAGCAGTGGGGAGTGGGGTGGATGGGGAGGGATAACACCGGGCGAAATGCCTGATGTAGGTAATGGGGTGGGGGGCATGCAGACAGCAAACCACCATGACATGTATGTACCTACGCAACAACCCTGCAGGATGCAGGAAGTGCACATGTACCCCAGAGCCCAAAGTACAATTAAAAAAAAAATCAAAATCATTTAGAGATTTTAATTTATTTATTTATTTTTTTGAGACAGGGTATCACTCTGTCACCCAGACTGGAGTGCAATGGTGCAACAGCTCACTGCAGCCTCAAACTCCTGGGCTCCTAGGCTTAAGTGATCCTCCCTCCTCAGCCTCCTGAGTAGCTGGTACTACCAGTGAGTGCCACCATACTTGGCTATTTTTATGTTTTTGTAAAAACAGGTTCTCACCGTATTGCCCCGGCTTGCATCAAACTACTGGCCTCAAACAGTCCTCCCACCTCAGCCTCCCATAGTACTGGAATTATAGTCCAGCCTGAGCAATGAGCCTGGCTGGTGAGAAAGATTTTATGTGTAGTTCCTTAACATTGTTCTCCATAAAATTCTCTCACAGACTAATTTGCAATTTTGAGGATGCAAAATCGTCTATATTTACTATGTTTCCTCTTAAAAGCATTGATAAATATATACATATATACACATATGTATTGTATATGGTATATATAAAATATTTTTATATTCAAATATATTCAACTTCTTTTAACTATGTATAGGAAATAAATACTATCCAAAATCACAGAATAATTTTATAACTGTTACATTTTACATAGATCTCATCAAATATATTTTGAAAAATATAAATTTAAAAAATCTTTAATGAAATTATACTTTAGATAGATTTTTAATTAAAAAGTTTTACACTTAATGTCATACTTTAAGTTTATATGTCATTGAGATGCCAATTAAAAAGTAGAAAATACAGTAAAAAATTCAATATTATCTGTTTGTCTCAAATAAAAGTACAGTGATTTTTAAATAGTAATGTCACTATAGTAACAATAACAGAACTTGTAGATTTTCCCAAATTGAATTAACTCTATTTATCTGACTTCAAAGAGTATGGCAAGTTGAATGATCACTCAGCAATTGTTACCAGCTTAACACTTTTCAGTCATTACAGAAGGCATTTCTCTATTCACATTCACTTCTTAAGTAAGTATGCATTTGCTGAGCTATAAATAGTTTCCTTTCCATATTTGGTCTCTAAGTGCTAAACTTGTAGACGTATCAGTTTATGCAATCCAATGGCCCTCTCTCCAGAGGCATCAGTAATGCATTTGGCAAATACCATGAACCATGAATTGTAAATTAACATAGTTATAATCTTGATAATGTTTTTAAAAAAGGTTCCAAATACTTATTTTTTAGTGACAACATTAGAAAAAAACAAAGAAACAAACTGCAAGTATCATTTTTATTTTTTGAAAATTCATTTGAGGTAACCCCTGCAAGTCACAGCTCCATATTTACGTATAGTTCTGACCCTCTTTTTGGCTGAGCTGTGTTCAATACAATCTAAATATATATCTCTAGTACCTTTTGTTTGATAGTCAAAAATCAACTCTTCTCCAGCATTTATAGTTCTCATGGAAAACAATGCTATTTAGGGAAGGCAAGCATCAAGTTATCAATGAAAACATTGAACACCTGAACTTTTGGGTTACCACTATGCTTCACAAAATGAGATACACTTCCATATTGAGCTGCATCCACTGTGATGTAATCAGATTCATAGTCCAGATCCTTTTTTTGTCATATAGCTGCCCTCATCTTTCAGCTTCTTCACTTTTGATTACCTCTCCAACATATTCCATGACAAAACTCATTCTTTTAATCTTCACAAGTATTTTTTACCCCAGCCATTGTCACTGATACTGTGAAAGATACAAAGTAAATTACTGTGTGTTTTTATGTACAATCCTATTGGTATAGTCAGGTCCACACTGACAGCTTAAGATGCATTTATAGATTGGAGTAACAGGTGTGATTTTAATTTGCTGGTTTTTACTATTTGTCAAAAGAACTCCAGCCTCAGCAGGACAACATTTTTCAAAGAAGCAATCTGTGTATAAACAACCAAAGGTAGCTTTATTTACTAAGCCGATTCCAGGAACTCTTTTGTATTCATCAATATGGCAGAAGTCTGAAGGTGGGAACTTTAAGTGAACGCTATTTTCAACAAATATCGCTCCTTTGTTATTCCATCTTCTGTTGAGTGCATCTTGCCATCTCTGCAGAACTATCCTTTGTTTGGTCGCCTTTACAATGTACTCAGCAATGGCAGGTTTCAAAGTTTTGTTATTGTCTTTGAGAGTTATTGCTTTGCCTTTGTTTACCTGAGATAGCTATGCTCATTATTAAAGAATTGCTGAAGCAGTAATGGGCATTTGAGATTTTGCAAAGGTTTCTAAGTATTTGTAGAATTTAGCCGTCATTTTCATTTTATAACATAATATTCTTCACTACCCTGTAGTCACACAAGTAGTCCACATCATAATTGTTTAGATTCCTTTTGGTAATTCAAATCAATTTACCTGTGTACTTTTCTTTTCTACACATTTCCCAAAGACTATCCAGTGCAACTAGGTAACTCAACTACACCAAGCTCTTTGTGCCTTGGCCCCAGCTGCTGCCATCTTGTGGAGTTTTCATTCAAAGTCTAATAGGATATCTCATCTGACATGATTCCCATCCTTGTCCAGCCCTGTGAGACTTGCGGCCAATGCTGAGAAGTCTGGTACCCAAGGCATACTGACATCACTGGAGGCCCACATGGGCCACAGTGTCCCAACACTGTGTTGTTTTAATAACTACTTTTATTAGGCATTTACCATATGTCGTCATCTCTCATTATTGTATATATATTATTTAATATCTAACACTCTTTGTGTAGGCACTTTGTGTAGTGCTTAAGATTATGTGTTTCAATCACCCACAACTTGATTTGTTGATTTATTATCAGTCTTCAAGGAGAATTTATCACTCATTAATTCATTCTGATGAAATTTGAAAAATAGATTTATTTTCTGATTCATTTATCCAAAATTACTTATCTCAACTTTTCAGACAAGGAACTTGAGACTCAGTGCAGTAAAATAATTAACCCAGACTTGCTCAGATATTGAATATCATGGCTAAGTAGAAAATCAAGTTGTGATGATTGAAACACATAATCTTAGGCACTACACTGTAATGCCTGGAATAGCAATAAATACTATGTATCATAAGCAATATCCTAAGGTCATGATATTATACAGATTTGATAATCTTATTATTTAGTATTAATATTTTTGTATGACAAATACATCTGCTCCACATAGAACAAAACGACACCATTTGGTGGATTTTCTTAAAAAGGTAACCTAATTATATAATTGAAAGCCAAATGTATGTAACTAAACTCCACTAGATTAACTCTGTACGTTTTGAATTTATTTGAGAATATTTAGCTTTCAATGTTTATTTTTTTGACCTAAAGAAAATATCTCTCTGCCCAATGCCTTATACAATATGAATTATATTATGTGGCACCAAGGACTTTTATTCACTCCCAACCATCCACATACCATTAATTAAAAATTAGAAATGTCCATTCAAAAATTAATTTTTGCAAAGTACATTATTTAGTAAAACTTTTTGTACTTACTCCTTCTTCCATTAATACAAACACATAGTTCTTTATTGCTAAAATGACAGAAGAATGGCCTTAGAACAGCAAAGATGTGGTGGTATCATCTGATAAGAAATATGAAACATTGTTTTAAATAATAGTATAATAGTGCAGTAAATCTCCCATGCTGTATCTCTATGCAGTCTTTGCCCCTCCTTCATATATTTAAGCACACAGGAATTTTATTCTCCAATAAACAAAGATGTCTTAATTTAACTATTTAATTTAATACCTCAAGTTAAATTCCTTATATTTAAAGAGTATTTATACCTGTATTTAAATGAATTGCTCTACTTTGTACTTGTTACCACATTATAAATGGACAAAGCATTTTACTTTTTATTTTGAGATGAAAAGAATAATTAAAAATAAAACAACATATGTTTTAAGCTCTAATGAAATAGCATTTACTTGGACTAAAATATAAAATTCTTCACCATATAGTTCCAGCATTTTCCCCCAGCTTTATTGACATTCTTTTACCAAGAATTAGAGGGTTTTAGAACAGGACTTTTTTCTTTCCCAGATACTCAACACATGCTCATGTCTTTTCTTGGAATGCCTTCTTTACCTGTTAAAATTTTATTCATCTTTAAGCTGATTTATCATCAGTCTTTCTTCAAAAATAATTTATCACTCATTAATTCATTCTGATGAAATTTGAAACAGACCTGTTTTCTGATCCATTTATCCAAAATTACTTATCAATTTTTTTAAGTGCTAGTTACAGTGGGAAATCAAATGGTTAATAAAATATTCACAAATGTGTAATTCATAAATTGTGTAAATGCCTTCACACAATCTTTGTAATACATTCATATTACATGTGTTTTTTTATGATGTTGTGTTTACCCCTCTCCCAAGAGGTGATGAAATGATAGATGGGCTATGGAGGAGAGTTTTTTGCTTATCTTTGCATCTTGAGCACTGAGCATTGATACCTAATGCATTCTTTGAATTATATTTAGTATCTTTTAAGTGGCATACACATGAAAAATAAGGAAGTAAGAAGAAGTGAGATTTTCTAAATCCTGTACTGTTCACTGTATTGTAGTAGCTCCAATAAGAATTCACCAGGAATAATAGTCATTCTACTAATCGCTCTGTGATTCAACAATTTTTTTTGTTTTCAATGGATGAAATTCGACGATTGTTTTCAAGCATCAAATTAGTGTCGAGTGTAAATTAAGCATATATGTGAGATGTTGCTAGTCCCTTTATTTGAAATTGTGCTCAATCATTATGGATGGTCAATTGGTTTAATATTTGCTATAGTCTAGAGAGGTATTAGATATTCTTTTAACCAAAGACAAAACTAGATCTATAGCATGGGTCAATAAACCAAGAACATTAATATGGCTTGACTGTGCCCCCACCCAAAACTAAAGTTGAATTGTATCTTCCAGAATTTCCACATGTTGTGGGAGGGACCCAGGGGGAAGTAATTATGGAGACCAGTCTTCCCGTGCTATTCTTGTGATAGTGAATAAGTCTCAAGAGATCTGATGGCTTTATCAGGGGCTTCCGCTTTTGCTTCCTCCTTATTTTCTTTTTGTGCTGCTACGTAAAAAGTGCCTTTCACCTCCTGCCATGATTCTGAGACCTCCCCAGGCATGTGGGACTGTAAGTCCAATTAAACCTATTTTTCTTCCCAGTCTCGGGTATGTCTTTGTTAGCAGCCTCAAAATTGACTAATACAAACATTAATTATAACTAAAAGAAAATTCCCTCCCCTTAAAAAAATCCTCTGCAATACCAAAAAAGTCAATATATGTGTCTTCATATTTGAATACAGCACAAGATTATGAAGATCATAAAGATTGAATACAGCACATAATTACAAATATAATAAAGATAATTTTAAAGATTTTTATGTGAATTAGGAAGCAGTGTCTTTTCAGTTACAAGCAAAGGATTACTGAACACTAAATAGCCTCAATATTATATGTAAGCTATACTTATGTGTCTTGTGATAGTGGCTTATGCTAGTTTTTGTTGTAATAGGTAACCAAAATTTCAAACATGTCTCCAAAATGATAGGAATAATCTTTCCAGTCATCAGGTTAAGATAAAATTCTGAAAGAAAAATGTATCTACTGATGAAATATATAGAGAAAATTTGAGAGACACTAAAGTTAGTAATGGGAAAAACAAAAGTCTTTTACGTACCAGAATGGCTTCAGAACTGGCCAACATAAAAGACATGAAAGTCAATTTCTTCTGAAAAAATTGTAAGCTCTTCCATATTTTTATTATTATTATTATACTTTAAGTTCTGGGCTACATGTGCAGAATGTGCAGGATTGTTACATAGGTATACAAGTGCCATGGTGGTTTGTAGCACCCATAAACCTGTCATCTACATTAGGCATTTCTCCTAATGTGATCCCTCCCCTAACCCATTCCCCTGACAGGCCCCAGTATGTGATGTTACCCTCCCTGGGTTCATATGTTCTCATGGTTCAACTCCCACTTACAAGTGAGAACATGCAGTGTTTGATTTTCTGTTCCTGTGTTAGTTTGCTAAGAATGATGGTTTCCTGGTTCATCCATGTCCCTGAAAAGTACATGAACTCATCCTTTTTTTATGGCTTCATAGTATTCCATGGTGTATATGTGCCACAATTTCTTTATCCAGTCTATCATGGATGGGCATTTGTGTTGGTTCTAAGTCTTTGCTATTGTGAATAGTACTACAATAAACATAAGTGAGCATGTGTCTTTATAGTAGAATGATTTACAATCATTTGAGTATATACCTCATAATAGGATTGCTGGGTAAAATGGCATTTTTGGTTCTAGATCCTTGAGGAATCACCACAAAATGGTTGAACTAATTAACATCCCATGAACACTGTAAAAACTTTCCTATTTCTCCACATCCTCTCCAGCATCTAATGATCACCAAAATAACTACTAGGTAAATAACAAAATTAAGGTAGAAATAAATAAGTTCATTGAAACCAATGAGAACAAAGATACAACATAGCATAATCTCTGGTGCACAGCTAAAGCACTAAATGCCCACAGGAGAAAGCAGAAAAGATCTAATATTGACACCCTAACATCACAATTAAAAGAACTAGAGAAACAAGAGCAAACAAATTAAAAAACTAGCAGAAGACAAGAAATAACTAAGATCAGAGCAGAACTGAAGGAAATAGAGACATGAAAAGGCCCTCAAAAAATCAGTGAATCCAGGAGCTGGTTTTTTGAAAAGACTAACAAAATAGACCCGTAGCCAGACTAAAAAATAAGAAAAGAGAGAAGAATTAAATAGACACAACAAAAAATGCTATATGGGATATCACCACTGATCCCACAGAATTACTATAATTTATTGAAAATGTTTAGTGTACATAAATATTACAATTCATGGTTCATGGATTAATTAATTTTTAGGACAGTAATGTTTTGCGATAGCACTCAGCTACTTCATTTCAGGGCACTAGGTGCTATGTAAAAGTGATATTATAGCAATATTCTCTTGAGTGAGTACAAAATCTACAAATCTTTCATCTTCTCCATTCCACTAAGCTTACACATCCTTACTTATATTCTTAGTCCATCTTATATTTGATGCATAATATTGGATCCTGATTAGGACAACTTCTTTTAATGATTGTAGCATTAACCTTTAGGTGGTGCCTTTGATAATGGGTAGCTCTTTACCACACTTCATTCTTAAATTCCTTTTCCTTAAGAATGATATTCATAACAGTCTTCTTTAAGCCTCTCTCAGAACACAGGTATTTCTGCTTACTTTTGATTTCAGTATATACTGACTTGGTAATATAAATTTGTCGTTAATAGAAAAAAAAAGAAATGTAACTCTAAAATGCTCTTCAGTAGTATGAGGTGAGTAAATATAAGGGAGTATAATAGAAAAAAGGAGGAAGAGGGAATACAGGTAAATTAGTACAGGTGAGAAAAGTAAGAGAAGACATGCATCAAACAACTCACTTATATTACATGTATATATTCCTGCACAGAGTTAGGTCTTTGGATTATATTAACTATTGGGGGATTGAATTTCTTGGAAGTTTGAAATTACAGTTTTTAAAGCTGTTTTGTATTTTTATTGACTTTTTATTTTTTGATTTTTTTCATTATCAAGTCTATGTTTACATACTCAATCTAACAGCTAATATTTTTAGGTTTCAGGCAAGTTATAGTAAGTCTTAATAGAATGTGAATGGTAAATTACCTAACAGGGCATATATTATAAATAAAATAACATATATAAGTTCCCAATAAAGATACTAAGAAACATTTAATATTTATCATTATTTTAAAAAGAATTATTATCAACATAGTCATTATTATGATATTATTAAGACTTTTTTTTTTATATTGTACTTTATGTTCTGGGGTACAGGTGCAGATCATGCATTATTGTTGCATGGGTACATATATGGAAATGTGGTTTGCTGCCTCAATCCCCCCTTCCCTGATATCTGGCATTTCTCCCCATGTTATCTCATGCCAACCTTCCCACCCTCTGCTATCCTTCCCCCAGCACCCACCAACAGACCCCAGTGTGTGATGCTCCCCTCCCTGTGTTCATGAGTTCCCATTGTTCAACCTATGAGTAAGAATATATGGTGTTTGATTTTCTGTTATTGTGGCAGTTTGCTGAGAATGATTGTTTCCATAGTCATCCATGTCCCTACAAGAACACAAACTCATTGTATTTTTGTGGCTGCATAGTATTCCGTGGTGTATATGTGCCACATTTTCCTTGCCCATCATATCATAGATGGGCATGTGGGTTGGTTCCAGGTCTTTGCCATTGTAAACAGTGCCACAGTGAACATACCTGTGCATGTGTCTTTATAATAGAATGATTTATAATCCATTGGGTGTATATCCAGTAATGGGATTGCTGTGTCAAATGGAATTTCTATTTCTAGGTCCTTTCTAGGAATTGCCACACTGTCTTCCACAATGGTTGCACTAATTTGCACTCCCACCAACGGTGTAAACATGTTCCTATTTCTCCACATCCTCTCTAGCATCTGTTGTCTCCAGATTTTTTAATGATCATCATTCTAACTGGCATGAGATGGTATCTCAATGTGGTTTTGATTTGCATTTCTCTAATTACCAGTGTAATTTTTTCATATGTTTGTTGGCCTCATGTATGTCTTCTTTTGAAAAGTGTCTGTTCATATCCTTAACCCACTTTTGAATGGGTTTGTTTGTTTGTTTTTCTTGTAAATCTCTTTTCATTTTTGTAGATTGTGGATATTAGCCTTTTGTCAGATGGGTAGATTGCAAAAAAATTTTCCCATTTTGTTGGTTGCCAGTTCACTCTAGTGATTGTTTCTATTGCTGTACATGAGCTCTGGAGTTTAATCAGGTCCCATTTGTCTATTTTGGCTTTTGTTGCCAATGGTTTTAGTGTTTTAGTCATGAAGTCCTTGCCTATGCCTATGTCCTGAATGGTTTTGCCTAGGTTTTCTTCTAGGGTTTTTATGCCATTAGGTCTTATGTTTAAGTCTTTAATCCATCGGGAGTTAATTTTAGTCTAAGGTGTTAGGAAGGGGTCCAGTTTCTCCTTTCTGCACATGGCTAGCCAGTATTCCCAATGCCACTTATTAAATGGGAATCCTTTCCCCATTGCTTGTTTTTGTGAGGTTTGTCAAAGATCAGATGGTTGTAGATGTGTGGCATTGCCTACAAGGCCTCTGTTACCTTCCATTGGTCTATATCTCTGTTTTGGTAACAGTACCATGCTGTTTTGGTACCAGTACCATGCTGTTTTGATTACTGTAGCCTTGCAGTATAGTTTGAAATCAGGTAGCATGATGCCTCCAGCTTTGTTCTTTTTGCTTAGGATTATCTTTTCTATGTGGGCTCTCTAAAGTTTCCATATCAAGTTAAGGTGGTTTTTTTCCAGTTCTGTGATGGGCATTGGTAGCTTGATGGGGATAGCATCGAATCTATAAATTACTTTGGGCAGTATGGCAATTCTAACTATATTGATTCTTCATAACTATAAGTATGGAATGTTTTTCCATCTGTTTGTGTCCTCTCTTATTTCGTGAGCATTTGTTTGTAGCTCTTTTTGAAGAGGTCCTTTACATCCTTTGTTAGTTTTATTCCTATGTAATTTATTCCTTGTAGCAATTGTAAATGGGAGTTCACTCTTGATTTGGCTCTCTGTTAGTTTGTTATTGGTGTATAGGAATGCTTGTGATTTCTGCACATTGAGTTTGTATCCTGAGACTTTACTGAAGTTGCTTATCAGTTCAAGGAGATTTCAGGCTGAGACAATGGGGTCTTCTAAATATAATCATGTCATCTGCAAGTAGAGACAATTTGACTTCCATCTTTCCTAATTGAATGCCCTTTATTTCTTTTTCTTGCCTGATTGCTCTGGCTAGAACTTCCAATACTACATTGAATAGGAGCGGTGAGAGAGGGCATCCTTGTCTAGTGCTAGATTTCAAAGGGAATGCTTCCAGTTTTTGCCCATTCAGTATGTTATTGGCTGTGGATTTTTAATAAATAGCTTTTATTATTTTGAGATACGTACCATAGCTACCTAGTTTATTGAGAGTTTTTAGCATAAAAGGCTGTTGAATTTTTCAAAGGCCTTCTCTGCATCAATTGAGATAATCATGTTGTTTTTGTCTTTGGCTTTGCTTAAGTGGTGGATTATGTTTATAGTTTTGTGTATGTTGAACCAGCCTTGTATTCCCAGGATAAAGCCTACTTGATGTTGATAGATAATGTTTTTGTCATTCTATCACAATAGGTTTGTCAGTTGAAGATTTTTGCATCTATGTTTGTCATGGATACTGGCCTGAAGTTTTCTTTTTTTGTTGTGTCTCTGCCAAGTTTTGGTATCAGGATGATATTGGCCTCATAAAGTGATTTGGGAAGGATTCCCTCTTTTAGTACTGTTTGGAATAGTTTCAGGAGACCTGTTACAGGTTCCTCTTTTTACATCTGGTAGAATTCGGCTGTGAACCCATCTGGACCTGGAGTTTTTTTGGTGGTAAGCTGTCAATATCTGCCTCAACTTCAATCCTTGTTATTGGTCTATTCAGGTTTTAGATTTCTTCCTGGTTTAGGCTTGGGAGGGTGCAAGTGTCCAGGAATTTATCCATTTCTTCCATGTTTAATGGTTTATGTGCATAGAATTGTCATAATCTCTGATGGTAGTTTGTGTTTCTGAGTAATCAGTGGTAATATCCTGTTTATCGTTTTTTATTGCATCTGTTTTATTCTTCTCTCTTTTCTTTTCTATTAGTCTGCCTAGCAGTCTGTCTATTTTGTTGATCTTTTCAAAAAACCAGCTCCTAAATTTACTGATTGTTTTTGAAGGGTTTTTTTTTTTAATGTCTCTGTCTCCTTCAGTTCTGCTCTGATGTTAGTAATTTCTTATCTTCTGCTAAGTCTTGAGTTTTTTGATCTTGCTCCTCTAGCTCTTTCAATTTTGATGATAGGGTGTCAATTTTAGATTTTTCCTTGCCTCTCATGTGGGCATTTATTGCTATAAATTTCCCTCTAGACACTGCTTTAAGTATGTCTCCGAGATTCTGGTATTTTGTGTCTTCATACTTGTTGGTTTGGAAGACTGTCTTTATTTCTGCCTTCATTTCCTTGTTTATCCAGTCAACATTCAAGAGCCAGTTGTTCAGTCTCCATGAAGCTGTGTGGTTCTGAGTTACTTTCTCAATCTTGAGTTCTATTTTTATTGAACTGTGGTCCAAGAGACTGTTTGTTATGATATCTGTTCTTTTACATTTGCTGAGGAGTGATTTATTTCCAATTATGTGGTCAGTTTTAGAGTAGTTGTGATGTCGTGCTGAGAAGAATGTATATTCTGTGGATTTGGGGTGGAGAGTTCTGTAGATATCGGTTAGGTCAACTTGGTTCAGATCTGAGTTCAAGTCCTTGATATCCTTGTTAATTTTCTGTCTCGTTCAGTCTAATATAGACAGTGGAGTGTTAGTGTCTCCCACTACTATTGTGTTGGGTGCTAGGTCTCTTTGTAGGTCATTAAGAACTTGCTTTATGTATTTCGGTATTCCTGCAATGGGTGCATATATATTTAGGATTATTAGCTCTCTTGTTGCTTTGATTCTTTTACCATTATGTAATACCCTTCTTTGTCTCTTTTGATCTTTGTTGGTTTAAAGTCCATTTTATGGAAGACTAAGATTACAACTCTTGTATACACTGATGGGTCTTGAGTTTTTATCCAATCTGCCAATCTGTGTCTTTTGATTGGGACATTTAGCCCATTTATATTTAAGGTTAATATTGTTATGTGTGGATTTGATCCTGTCATTTTGATGCTAGCTGGTTGTTTTGCCCATTAGTTGTTGCCATTTCTTCATTGTGTTGATGGTCTTTACCATTTGATACATTTTTGGAGTGGCTGGTACTGGTTGTTCCTTTCCCTTTTTAGTGCTTATTTCTGGATCTTTTGTAAGGCAAGCCTTATGGTGACGAAATCTCTCTGCAATTGCTTGACCATAAATAATTTTATTTCTCCTTCACTTATGAAGCTTAGTTTGGCTGGATATGAAATTTTAGGTTGAAAATTCTTTTCTTTAAGGATGTTGAATATTGGCCCCCACTCTCTTCTGGCTTGTTGGGTTTCTTCCTAGAGATCCACTGTGAGTCTGATGGGCTTCCCTTTGTGGGTAACGTGACCTTTCTCTCTGGCTGCCCTTAGCATTTTTTCATTCATTTCTACCCTGGTGAATCTGATGATTATGTGCCTTGGAGATGCTCTTCTTGAGGGATATCTTTGTGGTGTTCTCTGTATTTCCTGGACTTGAATATTGGCGTGCCTTGCTAGGTTGGGGAAGATCTCCTGGATAATCCTGGAGAGTGTTTCCCAGCTTGAATTCATTCTCGCCATCACATTCAGGTACATATCAAACATAGATTAGGTATTTTCACATTATCCCATATGTCTTATAGGCTCTGTTCATTTATTTTCACTCTTTTTTCTCTAATCTTGCCTTCTTGTTTTATTTCATTGAGTTGATCTTCAGTCTCTGATATCCTTTCTTCTGCTTGATTGATTCAGCTATTCAAACTTGTGCAAGCTTTACGAAGTTCTAGTGCTGTGTTTTTGAGCTCCATCAATTAGTTTATATTCTTCTCTAAGCTGTTTATTCCCATTGGCATTCTGTCTAACCTTTTTTCAAGCTTCTTAGTTTCTTTGCATTGTGTCATAACATGTTCTTCTATCTCAGAGAAGTTTTTTATTAGCCACCTTCTGAAGCCTGTTTCTGTTAGTTCATCACACTCATTCTCCATCCAGCTTTGTTCCCTTGCTGGTGAGGATTTGTGATCCCTTGGAGGATGAGAGGCATTCTGGTTTTTGTTGTTTTCATTCTTTTTGTGCTGGATTCTTCCTGTCTTCATGGATTCATCTACCTGTGGTCTTTGTAGTTGGTGACTTTTGGATGGGGTCTCTGAGTGGATGTCCTTTTTGTTGATGTTGAAACTATTTCCTTTTTTTTTTTTTTTTAAGTTTTCCTTCTAACAGTCAGGCCCCTCTGCTTCAGGACTGCTGGAGATCCACTCCAGACCCTGCTTGCCTGGGGATTACCCTTGGGGGCTACAGAACAGTAAGGGTTGCTGCCAGTTTCTTCTTCTGTTATCATCATCCCAGAATGGTACCCACCAGATGTCAGTGTGAGCTCTCCATTAATGAGGTGTCTCTTTGGATATACAAGTTTCAGGAAGCTTCATGATGAGAGAGTCTGTCCCTTATAGGAGCTCAAGTGCTATGCTGAGAGCTTCATTGTTCTGTTCAGAGCTGCTGGGCAGGTAAGTTTAAGTCTGCTGCAGTGGAACTCGTAACCACCTCTTTTCTCAAGTTCTCTGTTCTGGGGAGGTGGGGCTTATTTTAAGTTTCTGATGTGCTCCTGCCTTTTGTCAGAGATGCCCTGGCCAGGAGGTAGTCTAGTCACAATCTGCCAGCAGAGGTGTTGCTGTACTGTTACAGGCTCTGCCCACCTGCTGTGTAAACTTCCTTGTGGTTTTGTTTACAGAGGTACAGTTAGAACTGCCTTGGTAATGTCAGTCTGCCTCAGTAATAGCGGACTGTCTCAGCAATGGTGGACTTCCTCAGTAGTGGTGGACTGCCTCGGTAATGGCGGATGCCCTTCCCCCACCAAACCATCTCAGGTCCAGCTGGGCTTGCTGCGAAAGTCTCAATCCAAAGCGTCTCAATCCAGATTGCTGGTCTTTGTGGGGTTAGGACCTGCCAAGCCAGATTACCTGGCTCCCAGTTTCAGCCCCCTCTTTTTCTATTGGATGGGCAGCTCTGTCTCCCAGGCATTCCAGGTGCCAGTTGAAATGGTTGCCCAGATTTGTATGAGTTTTTGTGTGGAAATCCAAGTCTCTGGCTGAAGCAGCTGTGCTGAAAACTTGTGGTGCTTTTCGGCCCAGGACTCTCCTGGTCTGTGGGTGGTAAAAACTCCTTTGGAAATGCAGTGATTACTCACTCTCTGCGTTGTTATCACTGGGAACTGCACTCCAGGGCTGTTCCTATTTGGCCATCTTGGATCTCCCGCTCTGCTAGGACACATTTTTAAGAAACTGTTCTTGAGCATCCCACATAAGTAGCACTGCTTTTAATTTAGTTTGTATTAAGTAAAGTCATATTTTTATAGTGTTTTATCGCTATTGTAAATTACCTGGTTCTTCTGTTTAATATTCATGATGTGCCCATTCATCCTTTCCATCATTGCCATTAGTCTGTCTTACTCATTTCTTAAAGCTTAAAATAGATTCTCAATAAATCTTAATAAAAAGATGTGACTATAAATATTAACAAGTAATGTTAATATTTATTCACAGCTTACTACATACCCACCATAATTCTATATTATTTTATTTATTTTTAATTTAATATACTTAAAACTATCTTATCTTCTTTTTTATTTTATAAAAATTTAGACTTGTAGAAGATAGTAGAAGATAACTGAATTTCCCATTGAACTCACATTAATAATTGGGAAGGCCAGAATATAAACTCACCCCATGATCAGTCTCAAAGATTCATTAAGTACTCTGCTGTACACCCTCCTGTACTGCCTTTATGATAATTTTTTAGCTATAGTAAAGTTACCGTTTCAAATGTTCAGGCCATGGCAAAAACTAAGAAATGATAATACAAACAAACCATGGAAAACTTAACTTATGTATATAAGTTTTTTCTTAGTATTTATTCAACATTAATTTTCCCTTTTATTTTGTCAGAGAACTAAATGACCAAGAAGCGAATGCTCAAAATTGGTGTCCCTCAAGTTTGGTAAATGTTATTAATGACATAGTAAGGGAAAAATAAACAAAATTGAAAATCAAAAATTAATGTTAAAACACAGACAAAAATACATTTAATGTGAATTTGATTTTGTGTTATTTGTGGTTGAATGATGTTTGGGTTTAACAAAATGTACTTGTTAGATACCTAGACTTAGACTTAAAGTTTCTACTGACTGAATCTCTTGTAAGTTTTGTTTGTATTTTGTGAAATGGTGTCATAATGACTTCAAGATAGTTCATGAGAATGGACTGATTATCTTCATTTCTACATCCAAAATTTGTATAATTACTAACCGGTATATAATTAAATAAGCAAATCAATAATCTTTTTGAAAATTAAGATATCTATTTTAACTAGTTCTTCCAATGTTTCAAGTAGTTGTTTGAATATTTTTGAAATAAATACATGTCATATAAGATTTACATTTAAATGATGAAAGAACATTATGCCTTTTACTGCTTTTTTTTTTAACTAAATCCTTGTGATAATACGTATATATTGGGTGATATCCAGAGGCAGAAAGAAAAACGTAAGTTGAAAGAGTAAAGAAATGACTTTTATAACTATCATTTCTCCCATCAAGTGTTCATACTATTTAGGAAATAAGAATGCAGCTATTCTCAGATTCTTTTTTATTTTGTATTCTGATCTGCCTAATTAATCTGCATGAATATTGTATATCTGTATGTATGTATCTGTTTGTATTATAGTCACTTTTGGAAAAATAAAACTTTTTTCTTTTGAACACATATTAGTCTAATTTTTATTTCTATGATTACTAAGTAGAAGAGGTAAAAATCAAATTAATATTGGCAATATCTGCAGAGGAAAGTACATTAAATTATTAGAAATATTTTGCTTTTTACGATTTTTGCTATATTTTGAATGGCAGAAAGGAACCATATAGATAATACTACACACACATACACACACACACACACACACACACATGTTTACATACACATACATACGTACACAGAGATGGAGAGAGAAAGACAGAGACAGAGAATACCATCTACTACTGCCTATAATAGGACCTCAATGAATAAGTATTTGGAAACCTGACATATAATGGGGGTTTCTGGCTATAAAAAAGGCAAGCAAAAATACCAGTATCAAAAGAAGAAATATTTGAAAAAAAGACTAAAAGAACTAGTTAACTAAAAGCCAAAAAACAAACTCTTAATGAAAGTAGATATTATGAACTAGAGCATCAATATCAGAATATACTCCTCAATTTATATTTACATAATAAATAATTTATAGTCAATCCATTGGGAATAATCAAATAACCAATAATTTGAAACAATTTGATTAGAGCCTTTCAAGGAAACTTAGAAGAATAATTTAGGCTTGATTTATATACTAGAGGCTTGAGTTAGCTTTTAGCCATCTCTTTCCTATCAGAATTGGTTTTGAACACAAAATTATAGAAAACTCTCTTATTTGATAGGTTTTTTGGTGGATTGAAATGTTATCACTTAATTTACCCGCAAATTTGTATTCCAGTTTGTGCTGCATAGGAGTTTGCAGGGCAACTAAATGTAACTATAAAAGGCTAACATTCAGAGCCCACATCTCACTGCAGCTAAAATAAAGTTGATTCATTTAAAATGGAAATCTATACTGGAGTTTACACTACTTTCTTTAAATAGATCTTTCACTTACCAAGTAGTTGCATACATTTTATACCTAAGTGCTGTAGGGCTTACCTACTTAGGGATAGCTGTTTGTTTAAAATATACTGGTGATTGAATAGCTAGAAGCCATAACATTTGTCCTGCAGAATAAAACATCTCAAGAGAGAGAAGCTACTTATATAGCTGTAGGGCTAAATCAGACACAAAATATGCCTTCCTAGCAGTAGCTTCTGAGCTGGTCAATAGCAGAATTATGTTTTAAAAAGAACATTGTGTGTTCTTTTAAAATGTTCTTTGTAATATTTGATTATAAATTGTTCTTTGTAATTTTGATTATAAAAAATATCAATTGATGAGTAAATTCTGTGTCCTACATAACAATTAGCTTAATATCTTACTACACCTAGACTTATCTTAAGAATATTGTATTATGGTAACACAGGTAGTTTCCCCACGTATACTTTTCTCCGTATATACTTTCTCCATGTGCTATTGAGCCAAAGTTTTTCAGTGCACAGTTTTTCAAACAGTAAAAACTATTTTCTATTTAGAATTCCTCCAGAAGCCTGAGGCTTGACAGCACTTGCCATAGTCAACACCTTATAAGCCATCAGATCTCTGCAAAGTAACCATAGATGAAGTGTGTTTACATTGGAAAGAGAAAACTGTGCTATGGTCCATCTTCTTCTGGGATCAGTGAATAAGTAAGCAGTAATTAAATACTCAAAGACAGTACACCAAACAGTTATAAACAAATGCTAATGTATATGGGTTGTAAGGGAACTCAAGCAAGAACCAATCTTTATGGGATTTAATTATTTACTTAGAAAATGTTTGGGAGGCACTGAAGCTAAGAACAACTTCAGAGGCTATTACTCTAGTTATACAAATTAAGGATCATTTCATGTTTATTACTGAGGAGGAAATGTTTATTTTTTGTGGTGCTTTCTAATGGTTTAACTTACTATCTCTTTCCTTTGTCTTCTTTTTACTTTTCCAAGAGGATCTCTCGTCCATTCTCATGCTTCTGATACCGTCAAATCAGTGAAGTCTCCAAGTGCTACATATTCTACAAACATAATGAATTGTTATGGAAGACTACAAAGGTAAAGTGTTATTTTCATCACATCATATCAGTGTACAAACTATTCACATTTTGTATCGCACCTAACATCACTTTGATGAATATCTGGAACAGCAGTCTGAGGTAGCATTTGCCAAATTTCCCCACTGTAAAGTTACTCTTTTTGTTCCACTTTCCATTATATGCTCTTTGGAAGGGATTCACTATGTGACTTCTCATAGGGCCTAGAAAATTTGTTGTTTTTCAGTTTGTTACTTTGTTTGTTTTCTTGTTATGTGGACAAGAGTCTCAAATTCTGAGTTTTTCTCATACTAGAATCCTAATATATCAGAATGCCTTTTAAAAATATAAATCAGGTAATATTTGTCTCATGTGCTTACTTTATGATATGGCTACCACACCTCAAGTTGTTTCTTAAAGTGAAATGATAACTTTTGTTCATGTAAAAAGCTGTATGCCAACATTTATAATGGCTTTATTAGGAATCACACTGACTAGAAACAATACCAATGTCCTTCAATTGCTGAATTGATAAAAAACAAAGACATGTAAAAAAGTGACCATGTTACAATACTCTTCAACAGTGAAAGGGGTGAAACACCAATAAGGAGACAACAAATGCATTAAGATAAATAAAAGAAGCCATATTCAAATGTCAATATAAAATATTTCATTCATATTATATTATGTTATAGGCAAAACTATAGAGGCAGACAACAGAAAAGTTGTTTATAATGGTTGTGTTTTGGAGGATGGTTTGAAGCAGAAGTGCCTGAAGCAATTGTTGAGTGTGATGAATGTGTTCTACTTCGCAATTGTGTTGCCAGTTACATTATTATATGCCTTGCCAAACATTCAGAAATATATACCAGAAAGGATTAATTTTACTCTTTGTGAATTATACCTTAATATTATATAATTTTTAAATTAAAAAACTACTATATTTAACATTATAAAAATCCAAGCTAGGAAATTTCCTTTTTTACATTGCTTATTTCAAGATCTTACACATGCCATCTCATACACAATGGCTTATGTGGTGAGGAGTCTTTTTATTTGCAGTGATTTTCGAGGATAATATTGACGTTAGGTTTTTTTATTTTTACGTACTGACTTTAGAAGACCATCTCTGAGTACAAGACAACCCTTCTGCAAACAAATAACTAAATATTTGTGCGTCATGATTAGCTTTGAAATTATTACCTGGGAAAGGTACCAATCTCAGCTCTGGTGATCTTTAGAAATGGTGAAAATGAGTCATGATAGGTAAAGAGGAAATAGTCCATAAAAGTGGCCAGAAGGATAAATGTTCCTATTTAGGTAAGGAATTTGAAAATACTTCCAGTAGAATTTATAGTGAATTTGGCTAATTCAAAATAATTCAGAATTCCTAGAATACAGAATATGTTCGAAGAAAAAGATAAACATCACTCCTGAAGAAGTAATGCGGCAAGATCTTGACAGTTGTCAACACTTTTCTCCTTACTTCCCCATAGATTGTTTTCTTTCCTAATTATATTTTCATCATTTTGAAGCCTGAAACAATGATAGAAAGAATTCTGGCTTAGGGGGTCAAAAAGGCCAGGGTTTCTTTCACAGGTGACTTAATTACCACATGATCTTCTGCTTCAGTATCACTAATAAAAAAAAAAAAAAAAGGGTTATACATAATAATCTAGTTTATCAAATTCACTTAAACAATTTGGGGCCAAAAATATTATTGTAAGTTAATTTCCAAAGTAAGTAATTAAACATATTTCTTATAAAAAGTTTAAAGACATTTTTGTAATGAAGCTTATAGATTCTAAAATTAGATTTGAATTTACAAATTAAGATAACTAAATTTTATTCTAATTTTAAATAGCATCCCTGTTGCATTTAAATTACAAAAGATATTAACATTTTGTTAAAACATTTTTTGCTCTGAATTCTCTATTATTTTTATGGCAATTATATATTTTTAAAGAACAAATTGAAATCTTAAAATATGCAAAACCTAGTTTAGATAGCATTTAACTTTCATCAGTTGTTAAAATTTTTATTGTTTGTGGAAATACTTCAGATACACTTATGAATTTGGCATTTAAATTTGTGGCTGTAAATCAACTTAATTTAAAATTGAGAGCTACATAAAAACAAGATATTGGAACTGTTTGCAGAATAAATTGCAGCTGTTCTATTTTTAAAATGTGTATATAAGTTAAATAAATGCCTTTCAGTACTAAGGTTGTCCATTAACATTTTTTTAGCTCTCTTTCCAGAAACATATTTTTTATTGCTTATATTGACTTGGGAAATCTGTCTGATGTATAGAAAATGATCTAGTTTTTGAAAAGTGTTTTGTATGTAATAGTTTTGTTTTCAGGTTGTTTTTCCGTGGAATTAACATATCAATAATAAAAAGACAAAAAGAAAATATTTTTTTTTAAATATTTCCAACTTTTTAAAAATTTCATTTTAACTTCAAGGATACATGTCTAGAACATGCAAGTTTGTTACATAGGTATACATGTGCCATGGTGGTTTGCTGCACCTCTTTACCCATCCTTTAAGTTTCCTCCCCTTACCCCCTACTCCCCAACAGGCTCTTGTGTTTGACATTTGCTGGGATGATGGCTTCCAGCTTCATCCATGTCCCTGCAAGGGACATGATTTCATTGCTTTTTATGGCTGCATAGAATTCCAAGGCATATATGTGCCACATTTTCTTCAGCCAGTCTATCATCACAACCTTGACATTTTGACTGGCATGAAATTGTATTTCATGTATTTGATTTGCATTTCTTTGATGGTCAGTGATGTTGAGCTCTTTTCATATGTTTGTTGGCTGTGTAAATATCTCCTTTTGAGAAGTGTCTGTTCATATCCTTTGTCCACTTTTTGTTGGGGTTATTTGTTTTCTTCTAATTTCAAATAGCATCCTTGTTGCATTTAAATATAATTGCAAAAGATGATAACATTTTCTTAAAACATTTTCTCTCTGAATTCTCTATCTTTTTTACAGGAGTTGCTTATTTTTTAGTAATAAATTGAGACCTTAAAGTATGTAAAACTTAGTTTAGCTAGCATCATCCTGATTCCAAAACTGGGAAGAGACAGAGCAAAAAAAAAAAAAAAAAAAAAAAAAAAAAAAAAAAAAACTTCAGGTCAATATCTCTGATGAACATGAATGTAAAAATCTTCAGTTAAGTACTGGCAAACTGAATTCAGCAGAACATAAAAAATCTTATCCACCACTATAAAGTCGACTTCATCCATGGGATGCAAGGCTGGTTCAACATACTCAAATCAGTAAACTTAATCCATCACATAAACAGAACCAAAGACAAAAATCACATGATTATCTCAATAGATACAGAAAAGGCCTTTGATAAAATTCAACATCTCTTCATGTTAAAAACTCCCAATAAATTAGGTAGTGATAGAACATATCTCAAAATAATAAGAGCTATTTATGACAAACCCACAGCCAATATCATATTGAATAAGTGTCTGGGCAAGCGCTGGAAGCCTTCCCTTTGAAAACTGCTACACGACAAGTATGCCCTCTCTCACCACTCCTATTAAATATAGTATTGGAAGTTCTGGCCAGGAAAATGAGTCCAGAGAAAGAAATAGAGAGTATTCAAATGTGAAGAGAGGAAATCAAATTGTCTCTGTTTGCAGATGACATGATTTTATATTTTAAAAACTCAATCATCCCTGCCCCAAAACTCCTTAAACTGATTTGCAAATTCAGCAAAGTCTCAGGATACAAAAATCAATGTGCAAAAATCACAAGCATTCCTTTACACCAACAATAGACAAGTAGAGAGCCAAATCATGAATGAACTCACATTTATAATTGCTATAAAGATAATAAAATACATAGGAATACATCTAACAAGGGATTTGAAGGACATCTTCAAGGAGAAATACAAACCAACTTTTAAGTTCAGAGGCATATGTGCAGGTTTGTTACATAGATAAAGATGGTGGTTTGCTCCACAGATCACGTCATCACCTATGTATTAAACCCAGCATTCATCAGCTATTATTCCTCATCCTCTAGCTCCTCCCACACCCCCACCTCCCTGATAGGCCCCAGTGTGTGTTTTTCCCTACCATTTGTTCATGTGTTCTCATGTAGCTCCCAGTTATAAATGAGAAATGCTGTATTGAGTTTTCTGTCCCTGTGATAGTTTGCTAAGGATAATAGCCTACATCTCCATCCATGGCCCTAAATAGGACATAATCTTTTTCCTTTTTATGGTTGCACAGTATTCCATAGTGTATGTATACCACATTTTCTTTATCCAGTCTGTCATTGATGGGCATTTAGGTTGATTACATGTCTTGGTTATTGTGAATAGTGCTACAATGAACATATATGTGCATGCACCTTTATAATAGAAATATTTACAGTCTTTTGGGCATATACCCAGTAATGGGATTGTTGGGTCAAATGGTATTTCTGCCCCTAAGATTTTAAGAAATTGCCATACTGTCTTCCACAATGGTTGGACTTACACTCCCACCAAGAGTATGAAGATGTTCCTTTTTCTTTACAGCCTCACAAGTATCTGTTGTTTTTGGACTTTTTAGTAACAGCCATTTTGAGTGGTGTGAGAATTGTATCTCATGGTTTTGATTTGCATTTCTGTAATAATCACTGATGTTGTGCTTTTTTTTCATGTTTGTTTGCCACAAGTATGTTTTCTTTTGAGAAGAGTCTGCGCATGTCATTTGTCTACTTTTAAAATAGGTTGTTTGTTTTTTTCCTGCAAATTTAAGTTCCTATAGGTGCTAGATATTATACCTTTGTCAGATAGATAGATTGCAAGAATTTTCTCCCATTCTGTAGGTTGTCTGTTTACTCTGGTAATATTAATAGTTTCTTTTGCTGTGCAGAAGCTTTTTAATTTAATTAGACCCTATTTGCCAATTTTTGCTTAACAAAACATTTTTAAATGCATAAATTATGTGTTATCTGCCTCTGGGTGCTGCTTGTAGTTGCCAGTGGGCTAGTCAGCATTAAAACGTGAATTATATTTGATATAGATCTGGCCTTCATGATTAAATGTTTGTCAGCAGAGTTATTGGGGCTATTTAATAAAGCCAATAATGAGAATTAGAAATGTTGGATTAAATTCCATCATAACCAAGAACATATGCCTTATAAAGTGCTTCTTAAAGGCTACTGTGTTGTGTGATCATTTTCAATAATTTTGCAAGGCAATTGTTTCCCAACTTCAGACAACAAACTGTATGAACCCAGAAAGAAGATTATATGTAAGATATGGCACTATTTTTCTGATCATTATTAGGGATTTAAATATTTCTTCTGCATTCATAATAAAATGTCTACATTTATAAAATTACGGCTGTAATAGACTTATTTAAAAATATTTTTACTTGGAAAAATATAAAAATGCTGTCTTTAAAAAATAATCAGTAGATCACAAAATGTAACAATTAGAGAACAATTACCACATTCTTCCCTTTTGGAATTCAATGTTGTTAGAAAAATAATCTGGGCTTCTAAGGCTTTCTTTGTACTATTTGATGAACTATCAAATATGAAAATATAAATAAGTGATAATGTTTAGAATATTTAAAAATATCTTAAATTTATATTAAATTTTAATTGAAGCACTTCAGGTGGGAATTCCAATTAAATAAGGCTTGCTATATATACACTTTTCTCTTTTACCTTTTTCCTAAATATGATTAAATGTTGTTACAGAAAGAGAAAGTACATGGGCTTAAAATAGTAAAAAGAATTTGAAAGGAAAAAAAAATCAGAAGAGATTTCAACAGATTGTGAGAACTCTAAATGAAGAAAGAGGACTGCCAACTGATAAAATAAGTTGGCAGAAGCTGTAGGTTAGAATACTCAGTAATCCTGCACAAATATGTTTGGGACGGCTTTCGATTTGGAAACATCAGGAATGTTAGAGGCAGTTTATGAGGTTGAAAATCAGGGAAATTAATTGAGGTTACACAAAACATTTAAACCACCAATTTCTCTCTTTTAACTTTATATTCAGAGTGCCAAGAAACTATGAGTCAATGCTTTTTCTTAAAAATGTTGAATGCATCTAGAAGAGTGAATTTCTGCCCAGCAAAACAACCAGCCGTAAGATCCAGCACAACAAATAAAGAATAACATTGAACAGATCCTGCCCACATATGGAGTTTCTCTCCCAAAGTTGCAGACATCATTGTTAAATATGAACGGACCATTCAGAATCAACAGAACTTAAAAAAATGTAAAAAATTTAAAAAAGGATGAACATGTTTTAAAAAATAAAATGTGACCAAAAGAAATAGAAATAATTTCAGAAGCAGAACAGATTTTTTAAAGCCAGTCATTCAAAAAGTCCACAAGGAGAAATTGAAATCATAAATGTGAACAGAATGCTATTTTAAAAAGTTATAAGAGCGCAAGAAAAATATTTTAAGACATATATATGTATACATACACATATTTAAATTCAGACATGGACTTAGTTTCAATTTTGATATGTAAAAAGCTTGAAAATTTCATGCTGAACATTGTAAGAAGAGAAAAGCTGAACAATGTCAAAATTGACAGCTTTTCTCAGACCATCAAAGAATTAGGGTACTAGGACAATCATCTAGATATCTGAAAAAACATAAATTTAGAGAAGCACCAAATGCTCTTTCTTAGAGAAGTTCAATATAATTGATAAATTGGTAAACTGATAAGATTGATACACTTTTGATCAATCCAACCAGAGGAAAAAAAGAGGAAAGGTACAGTTTACTGATATCAGAAATGAAAAAGAAGTCAAAATATGGTGGCTCACTATAATTCCAACACTGAGTGGCCCAGGCGGGTGGATGGCTTGATGTCAGGAGTTGAGAGACAAACCTGGGTAACATGGATGGACAAAGACCATCTCAACAAAAAATATAAAAATTAGCTGGGCATGGCGGCAAGTGCCTGTAGTCCAAGATACTCGGTAGACTGTGACGCGGGAATTGCTGGAGCCAGAGGTTGGAGGTTGTTGTGAGCCAAGATCGTAACACTGCACTCCAGCCTGAGCAACAAAGCATGACTGTTCATTCCATGAGGGCATCACTGTTTATTCTAGGGACACTACAATTTTAAAACTTTGATGAAATTGACTAACTCCTTGAAAAACACAAACCTCCAAATTCATATAGGAGAAATGTGTATTAGGAGAAATAGAAAACACCAATATCTATTAAACAAACTATACCAAAATTAATAATCTTTCTGAAAAGTGAATTTTACCAAACATTTAAAGAATAAATGACCAGTTCTCCACAAACTCTTCCAGAAACTATAAGTAGAATGAAGACTTTCTACTCATTCTATGAGGAAAAAATTGCCCTAATGCCAAAATTTTAAAAAAATTACAGGAAAGGAAAATTAAAGGAAATTTTTCAATAATGACAGCATTGATGAACCTTGAGACCATAGTAAAATGAAATTAAAGTAAAAACACAGTAAGTGAAATGAGCTAGGCACAGAAAGATAAATACTGCATGGTTTCACTTATATAAGATATCTAAAATTGTCTGGTTTATATAATCAGAGTAGAATGGCAGTTTTTATGGCCTGGGAATAGAGAAAATGGGGAGTTGCTAATTAATCAATGGGCAAAATGTTTCAGTTAAGCAAGAAGAATGATTTCTAGAGATGTGCTGTATAACATTGTATCTATAGTCAACGATACTGTACGGTACACTTAACGTTTGTTAAAGAGGCAGAACTCCTGTTGAGTTCTTGCCACAATAAGAAAATTATATTTAAAATTTTCTCAAATCATTTGTATTCAACAATATACTATAAACCCTAGCTAATACAATGAGACAAAAATAAAGTGTACATATTGAGAAAAATAAATACAACTATCTTTGCATGCAGATTATATACCTGTTTATGCAGAAATCCCCAAAGATTTGACAAAAGAAGTTCTGGAAATAAATTATTATTGCAAGAATATCAGAAAAGGAATAAGTCAAGTAAAATACATGTATTTATACTTAATTACTCTAAAATTAACTTACTTAATAATTGTGATAATGTAAATTGGTTGTTTACGGCAAACATAAAAGTGAAATGAATGACAACGATGTGAAATGAATGACAATGATATGAAATAACAGAGAACTAGGATCATTCTGTTAAACAATACCTGTATTGCATATGAAGAAGCATAATATTTGAAGATATATTTATTTAATCTCCTCTCTCAACAATCTCGTTTATAGTTTCTAAAAAAAAATTTGTGTTTGTTACACTTGGATTGACAATATACATTTTAAAATAGCGTAGATTTATAAGCAATGATTAATTAAAATCAGGAAAAAGAAATTTAAAAAGGAAACAAAAGGCAGAAGCAATCAAAAGAAAATAAAAAGTAAAAATATGGTAGGTTTCAATCCTACTATGTCAATATTCACTTTAGATATGCATGATATAAAAATAACAGTCAAATGACACAAATTGTCAGATTGGATTAAAGAAAAAAACCTACAATTATATCCTGCCTACAAGAAAACTGCTTTACATATAAAGATTCAGATGGGCTAAGAATAAAGAGATGGAGAAATATAACATTAACCAAAGAAAACATGGAAAGTTACATTAACTTTAGGAAAAGCCAACTTGGAAACAAGGAAAATTATCAGTGATAAAGGTATATATTACATAATGATAAAGGGCACAATTTTCCAAGAAGAGATAAGAATCTTAAATATGTATGCATGTAACAGCAGAACTTCAAAATACCTAAGTCAACATGTTAGAACTGAAAACAGATATAAACAAATTTACAATTATAATTGGAGGCTTTGTCCCATTTTCATTAATTGATGTATCATGCAGGCCAAAAATTAGTAAAAATGAAGATGATCTAAAGAGGGTTCTCAATCTCTGTCATTGGCAAAATATTTTAAAAATATTTGATATATAGCAATATACGTTTCTTGACTAAAATATAAATAAAAATATCCTGTAATTTATCTATCAATTATCATAAAAGATATTTTGAGATATCGATAACAACTTTAATGGGAGTGACTAAACCTCACATTTTAGGTACAATGAGCATTACTTTGGTTTGTTACCTACAATCAAATGGAATGTAATGCAAAATGTCAGTTGGAGGTAAGCAAAACAAATATATATTTGTCAGCAAAATGTCAGTTGGAGGTAAGCAAATTGAACAAATATATATATATGTATATTTATATAAATCTGTTATATAAATTTATATAACAGATTTATATAAATATATGCATATTTATATAAACAGATTTATATAAATATATGCATATTTATATAAACAGATTTATATAAATATATATATGTATAATATTCCTCATTCAACTTCACAGATTACCTAAATCTATCCACAGACCCCAGATTAGAAAAGTGACATTGACAGGTTGAGGTATAAAAATGTCTATCTTTCACCTTCTGTACTTGAAGTGCTTACTCTGCTAGTTGTAGTCTTGAAGACTTCATGAGATGACAGAGGTTAATAATAGGTTTGAATAAATTTCTGGATATTTAATACTACAATAGTTGTTTACTAGTATCATTTCAAACATTCACATGAATTTTAAATGATTACTTGAAAACAGCAAGTATATATTAGTTTTCCATTGATTTGGATAATTTAATGTTAGATTATTAATCTAATAATCTTTAATGTTTATTAATATGATAATCTTATAGTCCTTATCAACATATATAAATATTTCAATTAAAATTTTTTCTGTTCTATTTGCCATTGTAGGTGCACAGAAATCTGAGTTTCAAAGTATACATATACATATTCTATTGTCTGTGTGTGTGTGTGTGTGTGTGTGTATGTGTGTAGTTAGCTTTTCAGGTCACTAATAAAACTGTAACACTAAATAATTGATATTATGAAATAACAATATGCCCTGTAGTGGGCACCTATGGTTTGGCTTATTATTGTATTTTTAATCACAGCTAGTTTGTAGAGAAATAAGAATCCCAGTTTGAGAAATATTCATAAGAAAAAATAATAATGATTCATTTAACTCCTGTAGATGAGCACTATTGCATTAAAAGTATAAAGTTTTGAGATTTTTGAACTACTGAAAGAAAATACATTTCTATAGAGTTCTTATTAAAACATTTAATCATAAGAACATTGGTTTAAGACTTAAACTTAATGTAGATACTATATATTACATTCTGTGGCTTTTGAAATTATAAAGACAAAATATAAATTTCAAGTTGAAAGTGCTATTATATAATTATGAGTCTTGTTTTTAAGACTGTTTTTGTTGATATGAGGTCTTGCATTGTTGCCCAGGCTGGTCTCAGGAGATCATCCCACTTCAACATCCCAAAGCACTGGGATTACACACATGAGCCACTATATGCAGGATGAATCACTTTTTATTAAAACTAAATATGAATGATCCTTTTCCCACTTGTTGATGAAAACAAACTCCATTTTATATAGACAGCATTTATTTTCATATGACTAAATTTAAAGGATAGTTTTTAAAAACACTTTAAGTTTGGGAGTACATGTGAAGATTTGTTACATAGATAAACACGTGTCGTGGGTGTTAGATGTATTTCATCACACAAGTATTAAGCTCAATACCCAATAGCGATGTTTTCTGCTCCTCTCTACTCCTCCTACCATCTCCCCTCAAGTAGATCCCAGTGTCTATTGTTTTCTTCTTTGTGTTCATCAGTTTTTATCACTTAGCTCCCACCTATAAGTGAGTACATATGGTGTTTGATTTTCTGTTCTTGCTTTCATTTGCTAAGGATTATAGCTATTAATTCCATTCATGTTCCTGCAAAAGACAAGATCTTGTTATTTTTGTGGCTGCATAGTATTCCATGGTGTATATGTACCACATTTTCTTTATCTGAACTGTAATTGATGGGCATTTAGGTTGATTCTATGTCTTTGCTATTGTGAATAGTGCTGGAATGAACATATGTGTGTATGTGTCTTTATAATAGAATGATTTATAGCTATTTCTATACATATCCAGTAATAGCATTGCTGGATCGAATGGCTGCCTTTAGGCCTTAAACCACTCTGCCTTCAGTAATGGTTGAACTAATTTATACTGCAACAGTATAAAAGTGTTTCTTTTTCTCCACATCCTTGCCAGTATCTTTTTGTTTTTTGTTTTTTACTTTTTAATAATAGGCATTCTGACTGGCATGAGATTGGTTTTAATTTGTATTTCTCTAATGATCGGTGATATTGAGCTTTTTATCATGTGCTTCCAGGCCACCAGGATGTCTTCTTTTGGAAAGTGTCTGTATATGTGCTTTGCCCACTTTTAAATGGGGTTGTTTTTCTCTTGTAACTTTAAGTTTCTTATAGATGCTGGATATTAGACCTTTGTCGGAATCATAGATTACAAAAATTTATTCCCATCTTATATGTTGTCTGATAGTTTATTTTGCTGTTCCAAATCTCTTAAGTTTAATTAGATCTCCCTTGTCATTGTTTGCTTTTGATACAATTGTTTTTGGGTCTTTGTCATGAAATCTTTGCCCATTCCTATGCCCAGAATGCTATTGCTTAGGTTGTTTTCTAGGGTTTCTATAGTTTTGGGGTTTACAGTTAAGACTTCTATCCATTTTGAGTTATTTTTTATATGATATAAGGAAGGAGTCTAGTAAAAATCCTCTGCATATGGCTAGTCAGTTATCCCAGCACCATTTATTGAATAGGATGATAGGAGGAGTAGAGAGGAACAGAAAACATAACTTCTGGGTATTGAGCTTAATACTTGTGTGATGAAATATTTTTCCCCATTGCTTGTTTTTTTCCAGCTTTGACAAAGATCAGATAGTCATAGATGGGCAGCCTTGTTTCTGGGCCCTCTGTTCTGTTCCATATGGTCTATGTCTGTTTTTGTACCAGTTTCATGCCGTTTTGATTGCTAGAGTCTTGTAGTAAATAGAGTTTGAAGTTGAATGATGTGATGCCTCCTTCTTTGTTCTTTTTGCTTAGGATTGCCTTAGCTATTTGAGCTCTTTTTTTGGTTCTATATGAATTTTAAAATAGTTTTTTCTAGTTCTGTGAAGAATGTCGTTGGTAGTTTGATAGGCATAGCATTGAATCTATAAGTTCCATTTGGCAGTGTAGCTATTTTCATGATATTGATTCTTCCTATCCATGAGCATGGAATGTTTTTCCATTTGTTGTGTCTTCTCTGAGTTATTTGAGTAGTTATTTGTACTTCTTATTGTAGAGATCTTTCACTTCCCTAGTTGGCTTTATTTCTAGGTATTTTATTCTTTTGTGGCAATTGTAAATGAGATTGACATTTTGATTTGGCTCTTGATTTGGCTGCTGTTGGTTTATAGGAATGTTAATGATTTCCTACATTGATTTTGTATCCTACAACTTTACTGAAATTGTTTACCAACTGGAAGAGCTTTTGGGATGAGATTGCAGGGTTTTCTATATATAGAGTCATGTTGTCTACAAACACAGGTAGTTGAACTTCCTTTCTTCTTATTTGGATGCCTTTATTTCTTTTTCTTGCCTGATTGTTATGACTAGAACTTCTAATACTATGTTGAATAGAACTGGTGAGAGAGAGCATCCTCATCTTGTGCCAGTTTTCAAGAGGAATGTTTTCAGTTTTCACTCATTCACTATAATGTTAGCTATGGATTTGTCATAAATGGCTCTTATTATTTTGAGGAATGTTCCTTCATTACCTAGTTTATTGAGAGTTTTTAACATGAAAGGGTGTTAAATTTTATGAAAAGTCTTTCTGTGTCTACTGAGATACTCCTGTGGTTTTTGTCTTTAGTTCTGATTATGTGACTAATCACATTTATTGATTTGTGAATGTTGAATCAACTTTATATCTGGGAAGAATCCTGCTTGATCATGGTGGATTAGTTTTTCAATATGCTGCTGGATTCAGTTTGCAAATATTGTATGAAATATTTTTGCGTCAATGTTTATCAAAGATATTGGCCCAAAGTTTTCTTTTTTGTGTGTGTCTCTGACAGATTTTGGTAAAATGATACTGGTATCTACAAGAATGATTTGAAGAGGAGTCTCTCCAGCTTATTTTGTTTTGTTTTGTTTTTCAATAGCTTCAATAGAAAGGGTACCAGCTCTTTTTTGTATATCTGACAGAATTCGGCTGCTAATCCATCAGGTCCTGGGCTTTTTTGTTTGTTTGTTAGCTATTTATTACTGATTCAGTTTCAGATCTTGTTATTGGTCTATTCAGGGAATCATTTTCTTCTTGGCTGATATCACAGAGGCAGAAAATTAGCAAAGATGATCAAGACCTATACTCAACATTGGACCAAATGGATCTGATAGACTTTTTCAGAACTCTCCACCTAAAAACAGCAGAATATAGGTTCTTCTTATTGTCACATGGTATATACTCTAAAATTGACCACATATTGGACATATAACAATCCTCAACAAATGTAAAAGAACCAAAATCATACCAAGCACACTCTCAAACCACAGGACAATAAAAATAGAAGTCAACACTGAGAAAATTGCTCAAAACCGTGCAATTCCATGGAAATTAAACAACATGCTCCTAAATGACTTTTGGGTAAATAATGAAATTACGTCAGAAATCAAGAGGTTCTTTGAAACTAATAAGAACAAAGATATAACATACCAGGGTCTCTAGGACACAGCTAAGGCAGTGTTAAAGGGATAATTCATAGTAAAAAATGCTCCTATCAAAAAGTTAGAAAGATCTCAAATTAACAACCTATCTTCAAAATTGAAAGAATTAGAGAAGCAAGAACAAATCAAGCCCAAAGCTAGCAGAAGACAAGAAGTAACAAACCAGAGCAGAACTGAAGGAAATTGAGACATGATACACCATTTAAAAGAGCAATGAATCCAATAATTGTTTTTTTAAATAATAAAATAGACCACTAGCTAGACTAATAAATAAAAGAGAAAAGATCCAAACAAAACAGGAACACAATTAGAAATGACAAAGGTAATGTTTCTACTCACCCCATGGGAATAAAAACAACCGTTAGAAACTACTATAAACACTTCTACACACAAAAAGTAGAAAACCTAGAACAGACGGATAAATTCCTAATATACCCTCCCAAGACTAAGCCAGGAAGAAATTGATTCCCTAAAAGATAGTTTTGAAGTGATAGTTCTTCAGAAAAATGAATTAATTTTAACTAAGAAATATATCATTTGAGATTATTGCTCATTTCCAAGAGAGGGAAATTGCATGCAAAAAAAAATCATTACTCATTTATTTTTCTCATGTTTTAAAAGAATATTAAATTTGCTTCTAAAAATGTAGGTCTACATAGTCACATAAAATCATATATATATATATAGTTTTGATGAGCAGTCTTATCTACAAGAGGCTACAAATTATTAATAGACTATTCCAAGCTAAGGACACTATTTTCTTGTTTTTAAAATGTTCTCATTGACGGTTTCCCTCAAGAACAAATAATCTCCCCTGGAACAATATAACGTGAATGGGAATTGAATGTAGACATTTCAAGTGTAAAACAGTATTAAAAACTAAAAAATACTTGCATAAAGATAGGTAGCTATCTATCTAGATAGACTGATTGATTGATATAGGTATTCATGGAAGGAAGCTCAACTATCTAGAAATTTGAAAATATTATGTGAATATTAATACAAATTCAATTTTATACTTTATTATTTGCTTTTAAAATTTTTCTTATAATAATTATATAAATGCAATGTATGACAAAGTGCCACACATCTCTATCATTTACTGAGTATGCCACCCCTGAATAGGGATGAGAAGCAGTGCTGTCTTCTGGTTTTAGGGTCAAGTGACTAACCGTAAAGGAAACTGAAGGCCTTGATATATGTTGATACATCATGACTTCTAAAGTAATTTAACTTGGCATAAATTTAAATTGCTTCTACCTGATTAAAAAGATAGATGTTAAAGTACTAACTGCAGAGACACAAGAACAAAAGCGTTTGGGATAGAAAATCCCTATACGTATATAGAAAAAACAAATCCTACAACTTTACTTTGCCTATTACTAGAGAAGTTTAAAACAATTTTTATCCTGGGTCTCAAGTTACATTGCTACTTATTATCTATTATACAATATTATAATTATTTTATATTACATATGTTGGTATATGATATAATAATTATAAATGCTTTCCTACATTGAAATTTAGTTTTTACAACCCTGTGTTATAGTAAATAAGTTCTCCATTACATATCTGAGATAAAAGTTTGGAGAAGCTAATCAAGTTGTTCTTTATGTGAAGATTTTATCATAATTCACATACAACATATTAGCAAAGACTGCAGTTTGTCAAAAAAGTGTCCACTTGTCACTACTTCTACCACTATACTATGATCTAAATTACTACCATTTACTGACTAGAGTTTAGACTATTGTAATAGTTGCCAATAAGTTTCCTTGCCATAAGACCTTGTCTCTTTACCCTATACTCACACAGTCTGTTCTTTTCATGATAGTGCCATGGACTGAATGCTTATGCCCATCCAAAATTTATGTGGAAACCCTAATCCTAGTGCAATGGTACTTGGAGATGAGGCCTTTAGGAGGTGATAAGCTTTACATTAGGTCATGAGGGTGAGATTCTCTTTATCAAACTAATGCCCGTATAAAAAGAAAAAGAGGTGAAATAGTTCTCTTTCCACCTTGTGGAAAAGGTGCTGTTTATAAACCAGGAAGAGGGCCCTCTGTAAGAAAATAACCATGCTAGTTCCCTGATCTTGACTTCCAGCCACCAAAAGTATAAAAAAATAAATGTTTGTTCTTAAAACCACCAAGGTCGATATTATGTTATAATATCAACTCACTAAACTAAGTAGCCAGAGTGATCTTTTAAAAACTCTCAGTCAGGGCTGGGCACTGTGGCTCATGCCTGTAATCCAGCACTATGGGAGGCCAAGGCAGTTGGATCACAAGGTTAGGAGTTAGAGACCATCCTGGGCAACACAGTGAAACCCTGTCTCTACTAAAAATACAAAAAATTAGCCAGGTGTGGTGGCACTTGTCTGTAGTCCCAGCTACTCAGGAAGCTGAGGAAGGAGAATCGCTTGAACTGGGAGGCAGAGGTTGTAGTGAGCCAAGATCACGCCATTGCACTCCAGCCTGGTTGACAGAGTGAGACTCCCTCTTAAATTTAAACAAACAACAACAACAAAAAAAAACTGTCAGTTAAAAAGTTGGAGTTAAATCCAAAATTTAAGGTGCTTATTATGGTCCAAAGGCCCAAATGATCTGATTCTTGGTTTTCTTTTTAACTTCACCTCCTGTCTCCCTTGCTTGTTGTATAATAACCTCACATGCTTCCTTGCTATTTCTCCCTCCTGTCCTATGTTCATTTCCTTTCTGCAGCTACTAAAATGTCTCTGCAACCTCCACTGGCTATCCAATGCTCTCAATCTGCTTACTCTTCTTGATAATAATATTACCAACTGAAACTCATATTTGTGTTTATTTTTAAATTTTTACTCCTCTATCATGTCGTTGAGAATAAAGAACTTAATGTGTTGAATTTATTGCAGTACTCTCAGCTCTTAGACTATTACCTGAAATGCTGTTATTGCTTAATGAATATTTGTTGAATGAATAAAAACTGAGCTCAGTTATCAAGTCTCAGAGCTTACATTTGATAATGGATTTCTCTGATTTCTTACCATATATAGTGCTGAATTTATTTTCCCCCATATGTCTAAATAGATCACTAATATGTGGTTTGATGTAACTAACCTCTGAAGAGGGTAGAATAATTTTACAAATTTAATCAAATTTTAGACAAGAAATTTGTAATATTAGGGGATATTTTAAGTAGCACCAGATGGATAAATTCAACTGTATCTAATATGGCAAGCCAGAATGAAATCTTCTAACTCACAATACTATAAGCAAACAAAGTAGTTTAAAAAATAATAATAATGTAAATTGAAAAAATCATTTAATATTGTAAAACTACCTAAAAATAATTGTGGCTCAATAATTTGGATCACTTATATCTACTATTAAGGTTGATTAGTTTCTGATTGTTAGTAAAGATTTACTCTAAATAGGCTGTTGAAAAAATATCAGTTTGGTGAATCAAATCAATATCTATGTCCATCTTTGAACTTCCAGATTCTCCCCCATAACTGTTATGAATCCAACTGTTTAGTTGGATCATGCTGAGGATTCATTTGTGAAATCTTCTATGCTATTATAAGATTAAAATTGGATTCAAAAACTACCTACCAGGTACTATGCTTACTACCTGGGTGGCAAAATAACCTGTAAACCAAGCCCCTATAACACACAATTCATCTATATAACAAGCATGAATGTGTACCCCTGAACCTAAACTAAAAGTTTTAAAAAATGAGGTTCATTAGCACCTCATAATATTCATCCCTAAATAATTCAATGCTTTCAATATGGTTTTAGGCTAAACATTAGAATTAGGTATTTATTGAACTTCTTGTATGAAAGAATAATATATCTATGAATACACTCATTATTAGTTGAATTAAAGAAGCAAATTACAGTAACAAAACTGATTTATGTCATTAGTATAGTCCACAATTCTCTTAAATTATGATAAAATTCAGTTTTTCATGCACTGACACTGATGGATGGCTGTTATTTTTAGACCCAGTGTTGCAACAATAAGTCACCAGTGTTAGAAGTGCCCTGGCTAACATGGTGATGCTTACAGCTTTGATTGAGATTACTCCTGACACAAGTCAGGCAGAGCAGTAGACTGGGTCATACTGTCCTGGCAGCTGGCCTCTTTCTTGCCCTTGTGTCTTAGAGAAATATGAACCTGTTCAGCCCATACAGCATTGTGGTGGTAATCATTTCTAATGGAGTGTGGCTATAAGATGCTGCAGAAATAATATATATCATTTTATCCTTGTAATATATCTTATTTCTATAGAGCAAACAATGTACTACTTAACAAGAATGGCCACATTCATCTTGATCTGCTTGGGTGTTAAACTTTTTATGGTTGCCGTACTGATTTTTTAAACAAAAACCAGTAGAATGCTTAAACATGTTGAACACAAACAAACAAAGGATTTATATATATAAGGATTGAATGGCGTACTTCTTTTTTTGTTTTTCAGAATGAGTGCCAAATCCTTCAAACAACAAATGCTTTTGTTATGTTTGTGTTGTCTGGATTTTTAAAGATAGCTAAATAATAAATGACACCTGTAGTTAGGGGGGAAAGTGCAAAAAATAAAAATAAATAAAACTATTAAAATGCTATCTTCAAATTTTAACTTACAAGTATTACAATTTTTTTTTTCTTATTCCGACTAAAAAAGAGGCAACTAGACAGATGGTAATTGTAGTCTAATCCTGTGGCAGAGAAGGATGGCTGCATACTCAATATCCATTCTGTTTATCTTCCTTAGTAACAGCCTAACAACTCTATTTCAGGTTGCAATGTGTCAGCTAGGAAACAACAACAACAATAACAAACTTCTGCAGCTTTCCTTGCCACTGGGAGTGAATGAAATGTAAATGGAAAATAGTACTTCTGAGAACACTTTTTGAAAAAGGCCCTAATTTAGCTAGCAAGTTGCTTATTTCCCCTAATATTTGTCTTATTCCCACTTCCTTGGAACCAGAAATGTTTGAGTCTTCCGTAAGCAGCCTGTGACAGTGACATGACCTCAGATAGAAAAATCATATACTAAAAATGGCTAAGCAGAAAGGAACCACCATGGATAGACTTCCTCTGGATTTCTTTATGAGAGAGAAAGTATAATAACCTGTGTAAGCCATTGTTTTTAATAACCATCTTACTAGCAGAAGGATTTCATTTCTGCATGAGACAACTCCAGACTCTATGTGGGAAGCTCTTCTTATATCTAGTCTATAGAAATTGTGGCATTGTCCAATTAACATTAAATTTTCTTCCAGAGTTGTTCAGACCCACCATAACTAGATATCATGTTGTTAAGTACATTAACGACCTCCACATTTCCCGCTCCACCTAGTAATCATTCTCTACCTTCTCCTTGTAGATGGTTGTATGTTAACAATCTGTATGTTTGTTCAGTAATTCCTTGCCCCTGCATTTACATAACATGATTAAATTTCACTGAGACCAACGTTGTAAAATAATTCACAAAATCTCTTCTGCATATGACAATTATGGATTAAATGGAAATTTTTTTTCCCCTTTATTTTATTGCATTTTAGGTTTTGGGGTACATGTGAAGAACATGCAAAATTGTTGCATAGGAACACACGTGGCAGTGTGATTTGCTGCCTTCCTCCCCATCACCTACATCTGGCATTT
>NW_016107692.1:607569-618555 GCF_001604975.1 Cebus imitator | reverse complement strand
CAGTCACTGCGCTGGCTTAAACAGTGGCACTGAGGTTTGTGGCGCTTTTTTTTCTTTTTTTTTTTTTTTTGCCCTGGAATCTACTGTCCTGGTTCTCTGCTCAGTCCCCTTTTTGAACCAGCATATGGGCGACTTCCCGTGGCTCCAGTCGCCAGCCTAAAGGGCCCCCGGACCGGTGTATTTTGTACGGAGAACTGCGGCTCCGGGCGCCGACAAAGCAGCCGCGCGGGGCAAAGCAGCGGCGCCGGCAGCGCTGGCCGGCACAGCCACACTGGTGACCATGGAGCACCTCTGCCCGGGAATTTCCTAGTCTGTGGGCAATAAAAACGAGGCGTCCACTCACCCTCTGCACTTTCACTGGGAGCTGCAATCCTGAGCTGTTCCTAAACGGCCATCTTCAAGAAAACCTCGGAAATTTTTTCTTTGAACCAAAATATTTGCTTTCTTTGAGGTAGGGAATGAAAATAGGGCCAAAGATCACATATTGAGAGGGACAGCTGGACAAAGCAAACTAAAATGTTTGGTTCCAAATCAATTATCCTGCTTCTTGCAGATTCTATTTGCTTTGTCTATCTTAATTAATAAGCAATAAATAGCAGGATTTTATACATGATACCATTTCTGCAATTGGATGTGTGTATTTGGGATAATTATCGCCTAATCTTTCAAATATTTTTTGCATATTTGGTGACAGAAATTTTGTATTAGAAAATATGTAGATTCCAAATTTTTGAGCATGCCCAGCAAAGTTACACTGACAGCAGTTTTTTAAGATCCCTAAATCATCCCACAAAATATAGCACAAAAATAAACAAAACAACAAAAATTATCACAGCCAATTAAGTCATAAAACCAAGTGACAAAGTAACTCCAAGAATCCCAAAATACATGGAGGTGGGGCCAAATCACTGACAGCAACAATATCTGAAAGTATTGTAAAAGAAATCTGATGGCCTAACCATAAGCTTAAAGGAAAACAGCTAAAAGCTTACTAAGGCTATGGTAAAACACTTCCAAAGGACAGAAGAGTAGCTTAAACAACTGAGAATGCATCTTTGAATAAGAAATTTCGATACCATAAAGGTATCAATTTTTCCCAAGTATATTTAATCCAAAACTAATTACAATACCATTAAGTTTTTGCTTTTATTTATTTGTCTGATTGTTTTGCCTGAGTTAGATTAAGCTCATTATAAACCATCAGTTTGAAGTTTAAGCAAGCAAGAATTATCACAAAAAGCACAAAAAGGAACAGCAATGAATGGGAAAATTGTTATCGGATATCTAAATAAATGATAAATTATTGGTTCATAAATAAACAACAGGACCAACAGTACAAATAAAATAATATACGAACCAAGTCATATGTGGAAATGTAGTATGCAATGAAAGTAGCCTCTTTAATTTGTAGGAAAAAATAACTTATTAAAATTCTTAATAAAATGAACTCAATACAAATAAGCTTAAAAGGAAAAATATTTAATTAGACCCTTTTCTCACAGTGTACACAAAAGTTATTTCAAATGGGTCAAAAATTTACATCTAAAAATCTAAAATATTCAAGTCATAAAACATGGATGAAATTAAAACTTGGGAATGAGGTAAATTTTTTCTACTTGACTTAAAATCTTATTTAAAATCCAGACCCAACAACAGAAAGATGGATAAATTCAACTCTAACCTAAAAAACTTTCTGATAGCTAACAGGACGACCATAAGCAAATTTTATTTGCAATTCACAGTAAAGACTAACCATAAATGTTCTTAATATATAAAGATCTTCTAAAAATAGAAAATGAAAAGCCTAAAACATGATGGGAAAATGGGTAAATAATGTGAAGAGGGTCCACAGGAAAAAAATGCAAATTTTCTTTACCATATAAAAGGAAATTCAGCTTCACTTACAGAAATGCAAATTTAAACTATACTGAGGAAAGCATTTTCCATTTTACAGATAGGCAAATCCAAACATTTGACTACATATTTAGCTATTGAGTCTGTGAGAAAACAAGCTGTTTTACAAATTGCTGGGGTGTAAAATACTTGAATCAGGCAGAAAGTTTGACCATACCTAGTAAATCTACTTACACATGTATTTTTTTAATTCGGCAATCACATTGCTAAGAATCTATTCCAAAGATATACTAAAAACAATCCTAAAACAAAAATGTATAATTTGTAAGTGCAAATAAATAGAAAGAAAAACCAATAGGGAATTAAATGTACCACAAAACATCTATATAATGTCATATTATGCAGCTCAAGGGAAAAAAGGGGAATATCTTTAACTGGTTCTATGGAATAATTTTAGGTTATATTCAGGCAAACTGGAAAGAAAAGTGTTCAAATTAGGTTTTCATTTATTTAAGAAAAACAGGAGTAAAACATAAAAATATACAGTTTGCTTCCACTTTCATTTTGTCTCAAATGCAATCATTGTCTTTTTAAAAAGTTTCTTCTTGTTTAAAATTACGTAAATTATTTATGGAGGTTTAAAGTCACATCTGCAAAACAAGATCTATTTGGAGTTGTGTTTTCATTTTTTCCCTAGCCAGCCTTTTTTCCTCTCTTCTGAAGTTTGATGATAATTTTATTATTTAATGTTTCTGTGGCTCACCCGTCACTGAGTTGAAATACAAGCGACACATATACATATGTGTGTGTATGTATATGTGTGCATGTGTGTTGTATAAGTGTTTGTACATATATTATGCTTGATTGATAATTTCTTTGATAAAGAAATTGATAAATTCTTTGATAAAGAAAAGAATTTATAAAAATTACTTTAAAACACAGCAGTTTACTGTATATGCTAATAGAAAATACCCTAAATAAAAGATAAATGCAAAATTGAAAATCAGTTAATTAATATGACCCATTCCTGGGCAAATTCCTCTCCATCTAGGAGATAATTAAACAAAAAATCAAATTACCTGTTCCCAAAGTGTAATAGTAAGTCTGGCATAGTAGAACAATTACAGACATTTCCAGTTCCAAAGAAGAAGGGGAAAGGAAGTACTGTAAGGAATTATCAGCTTTATTAGTTAGGTTTTTCCAGAGAAACTGAATGAACAGCCTTTGTGAGTGTGGCTGTGTGTGTGTGGGTGGGGGGGGGTGGATTATTTTTATAAGATCCAAATAGAGAAAATGTAAATATATATACAATTCCTACAAAATTAGAAAAATGGTGAAAGAAGAAATAATGTTTTTAAGAGTTAGAAAACAGACAGTAGTGAACTTTGATTTCTGAGAGATAGGAAATAAATTAACCGAGGGCTATAGTCATCTAGTTTTCTATATCTAGTCATCACAGTTTCCAGACTAAAGTGGAAAAAGAGGATGCCCAAGCAGAAGATGACAGTCTTATGGAGTCAAGGAGACAGAGATCAGATTTGAGGGAGATAGAAACAGTAGGAATACATGTAGCATAGAACCAGAATAGAAGGAGCTTTTGAAAAAGCTTCAGAAATTTTTACGTACTTTTCCAAATAATATTCAATATTGGATTGAATATTATTCTGCAAATGTGTGGGATGAAAATAAATGAAATATGAAGATCTATAAACTGAGCTTTTAAAAAAATTTTTAGATAGAGTCTAGCTTTGTCACCAAGGCTGGAGGGCAGTGGCTTTATCTCAGCTCACTGCAACCACCACCTTCTGGGTTCAAGCAATTCTCCTGTCTCACCCTTCCAACTAGCTGGGACTGTAGGTTCATGCCAACATGTCCAGCTAATTTTTGTATTTTTAGTAGAAATGAGATTTCACCATATTGGTCAGGCTGGTCTCAAACTCCTGACCTCAGATGATCCACCTGCCTAGGCCTCCCAAAGTGCTAGGATTACGATCGTGAACCACCATGCGTGGCCAAACTGACCTTTTAGAAAATAATATCAGATAACAGATGTGAGAGAACTTCGAAATGTGGAGGAAATGAAGTGATATATTTTCTTCACCCATAGCCAGTTTTATGGCTGAGGCCACTATAAACAAAAGACAGATTAACAAGAGAAACACATACAGATTAATATAAATTTTAAGTGACATGGGGGGCTTCAAAGATAAATACCCAAATAAACAGCGGAAAGTATGTATTTTTATGCTTAGGTTTGATGAAGAATATGTATGTAGAAGTATGATTTGAAAAAACAGGTACAATCTAGTGATAATAAACTGCGGGTGAGGGTAGGTGGGGGAACATAGCAAGCCCATATGTTCAGATTCTTCTCTGTCTCTGTGTCTTTCTGTCCTTTCCTCTAGGTATATGGAGCATCGCTCTGAAAGAATGGTCTTATGACCTACATTAGAGGAAAGGCAGATAATTATTTTATGGCATACTTCAGGGGAGGGAGAACAGTGGGAGAAGGTCAGAGAGACCTTTCTGTTTCTGCTGTTTTTGCAAATGCCAAGGTTTCATATTTTGTGGTGGCATTTCCTGAGCCCCATCACAAACTCATTTTATGAGGCCAGCATTACCCTGATACTGAAATCATAAAAACACAAAGAGAAAATTATTATAAAGTCCAGTATCTTTCATAAACTTAAATTTATAAATCTTTAAAAATGTTAGCAAATTAAATCATTAATATTAAAATAATAGTGAAACTGTCTTTGCAAAATTATAACTCAGGAAATTATGACAGTGAAAGAGATCAGATCTAACCGACTCTATCTTTCTTCTAATCCTTAATCTGTCCTTGTTCATTCCTGGGCATAGGCTGAATTAACTTTGGGAAGGAATTCAGTTCATGGGTTGACTCTGAAACAAAATTGATAACAGCCCTTTCCCTGAAAAGATCCTCTTCTTGCCTGGTGTCCAGACTGACTTTGCAGGACTAACAAATTAGCTACAAGATTAGAAATTACAATTTAGGAGTCATGTAGCCTCTGGCTCCAAGAGTCTGAAACTTCCCAAATTGCTCCTGGTGATAACATCACTATTGTAAGACCTAAGATGATTGCTTGAGATATTTTGTAGACCCTACGCTTGATGGATCAGCTGACACCACCCAGACCAGTAATCTAGCCCAGTCAGTTCTGCCATCACACCCAGCAACAGAAGACATTAAAAAGAAAAAAAAAACCTAACTTCAACTTACCCCTATGATTCCATCTTCAGCATGCCCAATCAATGCTCCCCACTTCCCAAGCCCCTACCCACCAAATTATCTTTAAAAACTCTGATCCCCGAATGCTAACAGAGACCGACCTGAGTAATAATAAAACTCCGATCTCCCACATAGGTGGTTGTATGCAAATTATTCTTTCTCCATTGCAATTCCCTCTCATGATAAATAGATTCGGTGTAGGTGGTAGGCAAGGTGAACCCATCAGGCAGTAACAATAGTACATTACAAATAAAGCAAGACTGGTTTAACCTTCAAAAATTAATCAATATAAGCTGTGGTAGTAACAAAATAAAGGAGAATAACCCTATAATTATTTTTTTTAGCTACAAAATAATTATTTGATAAAAATCCCACATCCAGTAATGATATGAACTCTTTCATTTGCAACTTGGAAATATAAAGAAATGTCTTTAACCTTATAAAGGGGATCTAAAAAAAAATCATATGGCAATATTATGTTTAGTATGAAAGACTAAATATTCTCTATAGTTGGTGAAAAGAGAAAGGATATTTATCCTTATCACTCCTATTCAACATTAGATTAGTGATTCTAAACAGTGAAATAAGTCAAGAAAAGTATATTTAAAGCATTTTGTTATACATGAAGTTAAACTTACTATTCATAGACCACCTGACAATTTTAATGGAAAGCCCTAAGAAACCTACAAAAATAATGACTAGAATTTGTAAATAAAAAATTAAATTCTAATACCCTCAACCATCTGAATGGACTAAGTCCTACCCAACTGGTAAGGGTGGAGGCCCTAAGACAAAATTTCAACCATATATTCTTTCAAAGGGACTATAGCAAGAGGGTGCTTTTGGTGTTGCACAGAGTGTCATGAGGGCAAAGGGGAGATTTTTTTTGTCCATGACTGGCAGGTTTCTAGAGCCAGCTTGGTGAGTTGGACTTTAAGGACAGAGTTGACTTTTTCAACTTTGCCTGAAGATTGAGACCAGTAGGGTGTGTAGAGAACCCATTTTATTCCTGAGGATGTAGAGACACTTTGGGTAATTTGGCTGATAAAACGCAGGCCTGTTACCAAACTGGATGGATGTTGGGAGTTCAAAACAGGGAATGATATGCATGATGAGAGTTTGCATGTGGTGATATTTGCATCTTCTGAAGTTGTTGGGAATGTTTCTACCCACCCAGAGAAAGTGCAGACAAAGACTAGAAAATAGTGGAGCCATTTATCGGGTGACATGTGATTGAAGTCTATTTGCCAATCCTGCCCAGGTATCTGGCCTCGGGCTTGGTGGATAGGAAAAGGCGGGGGCCAGAGGGAGCCCTGGGGTGACACTGAGTGGCAGATAGAGAAGGACTGGGTAATCTCTTGAACATGGCTGGAAAGGTGAGGACAAGTGAAAATAGGGTGGTTAAGTTGCAAGAGAGGTTTGTAAACAACATGGAATTTTGGAGGCTTTGGAGGATAGGGATTGTTTGAGAGCAAGGAAGAATGAAGCACCCTTCCTTGACATACCATGTTCCCTGCTTTTGAAGGTTTTGGGCTTGTAAGTCCTCCTTTTCTTCTAAGGAGTAAAGAGGAGAGAATGAGGACAGGGACAAACTGGCCTTGGACAGAGTGTATGGCTACTTGTTTGGCTACCTAATCTGCTAGAGCATTTCCGGCAGATATAGAATTGTCTGGGGTTTGGTGGCCCTGCAATGAATGATGGCAACTTTCTGTGGGAGCCTGGCAGCTTGAAGGAATTTGGTAGTGAGAGAGCCATTTATGACAGGAGTGTTTTTTGCAGTCAGGAAATCCCTTTTTTCCCATATGGACAAGTGTGAGGGCAGTATGTGGAACCCATAATGAGAATCTGAATATATGTTAATTGGTTGTCTGGCTGCTAAAGTGAGAGCTCAAGAGAGAGTAATGAGCTCAGCTTTTTGGAAGGTGGTGCCCAGGGGGAGAAAATTGGCTTCAGTAGTGTAGGGGGAGCTACACTATGGCATAGCCAGCATGTTGGCAACCTTGATTCAATGTAGGAAGGAGCTGCTATCTACAAACAAAGTAAAAGAGGCATCTGGAAGGGGTTGGTCTGTTAGGTTTGGAAAGGTTATAAGAAAGGTTTGAACAGTGTCTCCACAGAAGTGTGCAGGGTCTTGGGAGGTATAGCTTCAGGTAAGACTGTGGCTGGGTTTAGACAGAAGCTGATTACCATGGTGATTTGGGGAATTTCTATGAATAAAGCATATAGTTAGAGGAGCCATGGGGCAGAGATGAGACTTAATACACTGTGGTGAGCTAGCGTGTATTTGATGTTATATGTTGAATAAACTGTTAGCTTGACATGAAGAGATAGTTTTAGGCTTTCAAAGGTGAGGACAGCAGCTGCCATCAATGCTTGGAGGTAGGTAGGCCATCCAAGAACTGTGGCTTCAAGCTGTTTAGAGAGGAGGGCAACAACCTGGAGAGTGGATCCTTTAGACTGGGTTAGAACATCTAGTGCAACTCCATGCCATTCATCAGCATAGAGGGAGAAAGGTTTGGTGAGGTCTAGGACAGTGAGGATGGGTGCTGAGGTGAGAGCCTTTTGGAGTAGACAGAAAGGTTGGATAATAGCCTGTGTAGTGTTTAAAGGCTCGTGGAAAAGGACTTTAGCAGCTTGGTATAATGGTTTGGCAAATAGAGCAAAGGATAGAACCCAGAACCTAAAGTATCCCACTAGTTCCTAGGAAAGAGACAATTTCTTACTTAGTTTGCAGAGGTGGGAGGGACTGGAGGAAGGATATGCAGTGAGTTGTGAGCCTTCGAGTTTGCAAGGTAAAGGCTAGGCTTAGGTAGGTGAATGAGAAGGTGCATATTTGTGCTTTTTTAGGGAAGACCAAATACCCTCGTTCTGCTAAGAAGTTTAAAAGAGAGATGGTATGGGCATTGCAGTCTTTTTAAGAGGGGCTACACAGGAGCAGATCATCAACATATTGAAGGAGAGTGAATGGTTTTAGGGATAAGGTACAGAGATCATGAGCTAGGGCCTGTCCAAAAAGGTAGGGGCCATCTCTGAAACCTTGAGGTAGTGCGCACCAAGTGAGCTGGTGTGAAAGGTGGGTGTCGAGGTCTTCCCACATGAAGGCAAAGAGGTTTTGAAAATCCGGATGAAAAGGATGAAAAAAGCATCCTTTAGGTCAAGGACAAGAAAATGGGTAGTATTGGAGTTAATTGCAGAAATTAAAGTGTATGGGTTAAGAACTGCTGTACATACTGGAAGTACAGCTTGGTTAAGGAGCCTGAGGTCCGGGACTGTTTGTTGGGCGGAGTAGGTGACTGGCAAGGAGGTGAGAAATGATAGGATTTAGGCCTATGAGAGCCACTTGGGTGACTGGATGCTGCTTCTGTGACAGGAACTGGGTGGAGATTTTAAGGGTAATGCAGATGGGGTGTGGTGTTTTGCAACTAAGAGTGTGGAAGTATCCCAAACAGTGGGGTTAACTATGAATGGGGGATAAAGAAAGGTTGCATGTTTTAGGGTGGGAGGTTGGAGGAGTAGAAGAAAGTTAGAAGTACTGGAGGGGTCTGGGTGGATGCATTGGGTACTATAGGGAATGTAGAAGTGTAGAGTAGTGTGGAGTTTGAAAGAATGTCTTTGCTTAGGAGCAGAGTTGGGCTTGAGGGCAGGAATAAGAAAGAGTGAGTCAAGTAAAAGTTATGCAGGGAGCAAAAGAATGGAGGGGTAGCTCGAGGTTTGGAGACTTGTCCATCACTTCCCACAACAGAGACACTTGGGAGGACTGGATCCTGAAAAATTAAGTAAAGCACAGTAGGTTTCCATAGCATCAATTAAAAAACATACCGGCTTACCTGCTATCATCAGGGTTATCTTTGGCCTGGATGAAGAGTTGGTAGTTGCTGGGGCAGCGTAAAGGGTTGTCTTTTGGGGTGGAAGACTGGGAATTTCCCATAACTGAAGGTAGGCTCAGAAGAATAGGATAAAGGAGACCATACTGGATGGCCAGAGGGTGACTATAAAAGGAGCAATCATCACTGCTGCCTATTTCGTTCGGAGAATGGGATCAAATGACTTAGAGGCATCCCCTAAGAACAGATGGTTAGTGAGTGCCTAGCACATGTCTAAGACTTCTTGGACCAATGTTGGATTTTTGGACCAGAGAAACCGAGAGGCCATGCAGATTTTTCTCTGTTAACTCCCTGGTGAGATAAGTGACCTATGTGCTTGTGGAGAGACAACTGGAGGCTGAGGAGCTTCATTTGTCTGGCTGCTATGGCCTGCTCTCTGGGTGGAGATGTGGACTGGAGCCCCTCCCAGGTTTTGGCACCAAATGCAAGGCTCTATTAATTATTGGTTCAAACCCTGAGAATGCACTAATAAACAACACAAGGTGGTGTGGAGGAACACACTGTTTTAATGAGTGTCTGGGTGCAGACGGGCTGAGGCCTAAAATGGCATTAGCCCCAAGTGAGGATGGGGCATGGGTTTCATAGTCTCTTGTAAACAGTAAGTGTCCCAGTCTGATGTAACTGCTATGTAATACTCAGGTGGCCTTTCTCTTGATCTTCAGTGGGTATGTGTCTTCTGGCAAGCTCTCTCCCAGCTTCTGCTATCTTGCTGATGCTTGCTGCTGGCACAAGTGGCTTTGCACCTTGGGACTAGGTCTGAGAAGAGAGGAGTTATTCATTCCCCTAAGCTTTCAGGCCTGGGGGGAGAATCTTTCAAAAAGTAGTCTAAACCAAGCTACCAGCAGCCTATTTTATTGCCTTTTATTAAAATTAAAGTCATTGTATGTCCTGTGGAAAACAAATCTTATACTTTGAAGTGAAGAGTTATTTTATTTTGCATTAGTCAATGATTAATTATAATAATTTGTGTGTGTGGTGTGTGTGTATATATATATGTGTGTGTGTGTATGTGTGTTTGTACATTTGATAAGTACTAAACATAAAAAGTAAAATTTTACTGAAAATGTATCCATTTTTCTCTTAATGACAGGTAGTTCCATGATTGAATATGCTTTTTTGTTAAAATAAGTCTTCAGAATAAAATTTGTCTGCAAGTTCTAGGTCTTTGAGAAATCGTCATGTCATCTTCCACAATGGTTGAAATAATTCACACTCCCACCAATACTGTAAAAGTGCTTCTGTTTCTCCATAGCTTCACCTACATCTGTTGTTTCTTGACTTTTTGATAATCACCATTCTGACTGGTGAGAGATGGCATCTCTGTAGTTTTGATTTACATTTCTCCAATGATCAGTGATATTGAGGGTTTTTTTTTTTTTATGTTTGTTGGCTACATAAATGTCTTCTTTTAAGAAGTGGCTTTTAAATGTTTTTTTTCTTTTCTTTTCTTTTCTTTTGTGAACTTGTTTAAGTTCCTTGTAGTTTCTGGATATTAGACTTTTGTCAAATGGATAGATTGTGGAAAATTCCTCCCATTATGTAGGTTGTCTCTTCACTTTTCTTCAAAAGAAATAGCTTCTTTTGTTGTGCAGAAGCACAGATTGAGAGTCTGTGATGATGTTTAATTTTATGTGTTAATGTTGCTGAGCCATGGTGAACAGATGTGTGATCAGGCATTCTGGATATTTCCATGAGGGTGTGTTTGGATGACATGGGCATTTAAATTGATGGGCTTTGAATAAAGAAGATTGCTCTCCATAATGTGGGTGAAACTTGCCTGATTGTTTGACAGCCTGAAGAGAACAAAATGACTGACCTCCTCTAAGCAAAAAGAAGCCTCTCAGTAGAGAGGCTTCAGACTTGAGCTGTAACACTGGTTGTTTCCCAGACCTCCAGCTTGGTGACCTCTGGACTTAAACTGCAAATTTTGGATTTGCCAGCCTCTGTAATCATGTGAATCAATTCCTTAAATCAATCTGTCTCTCTCTCATATAT